>NW_028261394.1:45039797-45107297 GCF_051295495.1 Thamnophis sirtalis
TAATTTATTGTCAAATTTATTGTCATAATGAAGACACAGTGATAGAAAGACATCAAGGTTCTTTTGGCCATTATCCCTACCAAAAAAATAAAATAATATAGCACACCTTTTAACTGAGAACTTACTGCTAACCTGAATTAGGGTCAAATAATATTCCTCTTAGCATGTCAACTGCTTAGCATGTCAACTGTTCTTTCTTGTGGTGAGGCACTCACAGATGTTAAATATGAATTAGAAAGGAGACATCAAGCTAATGGTTAAAGCTAAGAAGATGAAACCACAAACCAGTGGCGAAGTGTGAACCAGGAAAAAGACATTGTCGTCCCAAGTTTGTTTGTTTGTTTATTTATTATATTTATATGCTGCCCTTTTCCCCCGAAGGGGACTCAGGGTGGCTCACAACTCAAACCAGGGAAGGGGGATACAGACAAAAAATTAAAAAAACAAAGTATAACAATGCGTAATTTAAAACACACAACAGTCATACCATTCGAGACAGGGGCAACAGCTCTTTAGCCCCAGGCCTGTCGGAACAGCCAGGTTTTAAGGTCTTTGCGGGAGGCCTGGAGGGTGGTGAGGGTTCGAATCTCCACGGGGAGTTCGTTCCAAAGGGTCGGAGCAGCCACAGAGAAGGCTCTCCTCCGGGTAGTCACTAGTCGACACTGCCCGGCGGATGGAATTCGGAGGAGGCCTAATCTGTGGGATCTAATCGGTCTAGTGGAGGTAATTGGCAGCAGGCGTAGACCAATAGGCAGCCAGTGCAGCTCGCGGAGGATAGGTGTTACGTGGGTGAACCGAGGTGCACCCATGATTGCTCGCGCGGCTGCATTCTGGACAAGCTGAAGTCTCCGAATGCTCTTCAAGGGCTGCCCCATGTAGTGAATGAAGAAGACATGCTCCTGAAGCTTCTTCTGGCAAGGGCAGTGAGTGGGATGAGCAACTTGTTCACTTTGCTTTGGGTTTTGAAAGCAAGAGTTGTCCCAAAGGTGCTTTTTCAAGAGGCAACCGGACTTTCTGATTTTTTTCTTTGAAGAGGTTTCGCTTCTCATCCAAGAAGCTTCCTCAGCTTCTTGAAAAAAAGATCATAACCATATTTAGTGTCGTTTATGAAATCTGCTCCTGATGAGACCTAGAATCTAAAAATTGTTTAAACAGTCTCATTTTGCTTCTCTCTTTTTTAATATAAAAAAAACAAGTCACATAGCACTGGTATTCTGACAAAAACACACAATCATTTAAAGGTATTTTTAAAATTTCTGGTGGCTAAGGGCAAATTAGCTTTTCATTATGAGATTCAGTTTAAGCAACTTATTAAGAGCAAAGGAGTCGTCCCTTTCTTCTGTTTAAGCAGGCAAGTTTTCATTAACTTCCTTTCTGAATTAAACATCAGTGAAAAGGCATGTCATTAAGTTTTATTCCGATTGTATTTTTTTAAAATCTAATTTTGTAGACTTTCAAGTAAGTCCGATGCATAATGGGATTTTTTTTCCCCACCCTTCCAGAAAAATGATTTCTCCAATGGCTCCGAGACAACCTCTCCTGTAAAATATTTTATAAATAATCAGCTCAGATTCATGTCTTTGCTAATTGACAAAACCACCCCAGAATTCAGATGTTAAAGAGAGGAGAGAAAGGGAGAGAGGGGGAAGACATGGATTTCCAGCCAAGGACAGAAGGCAGGTATTCCGAAGCAAAAGTCTTTTCCACTGATGATAGTTAGATTGAAGATCCATCTACTTGTATGATCAACCACAGCTGGGATAGTGGTTAGTTTAGGTTGTTCAGGAGGAGTTAGTTGGAAGTACAGGATCATAATTCTTCATAAGGTCCGAGCTTAGTGCACAAGATAACCTGCCATAACGTCCTACCTGGTTAATGACTAATTTTACTTCAACCGCAATAACACAAGGGCTATCAATAGAGACAAACTAAATGCAATCCATTCTAATCTTTATTTATTTTATTGATTTATTTGCACGATTTATAGGCCGCCCAATCCCGAAGGACTCCGGGCGGCTTACAACGAAGAAAAAAGAAATAATAAAAAATGAAAATAAAAACAGGTTGAAATCAACACACATACATTCATTATGATCGGGGCTGGACCTCAACAATGAGGTCAACAGCCCCAGGCCTGCCGGAATAGCCAGGTTTTAACAGCTTTTCTGAAGGCCATGAGAGTGGGTGAGGTCCGGATTTCTGGGGGGTAGCTCATTCCAAAGGGTCGGAGCAGCCACAGAGAAGGCTCTCCTCCAGGGAGCCGCCAGCTGACATTGTCTGGCTGACGGCATCTGAAGGAGGCCCACCCTGTAGGATCTCACCGGCCATTGGGAGGAGTGTGGCAGTAGGCAGTCTCGCAGGTATGCTGGCCCTAAGCCATGTAGGGCTTTAAAGGTAATAACCAACACCTTGAATTGCATCCGGAGACCAATAGGTAGCCAGTGCAGCTCGCGGAGGATAGGTGTAACATGGGTGTACCTAGGTACAGAGAGAGACAGAGAGAGAGAGAGAGAGAGACAGAGAGAGAGGGGGGGGAGAGAGAAAGAGAGAGAGAGAGAGAGAGGGAGAGAGAGAGAGAGACAGAGAGAGAGAGACAGAGAGAGAGAGACAGAGAGAGACAGAGAGAGAGAGAGAGAGAGACAGAGAGAGAGAGAGAGAGAGAGAGAGAGGGAGAGAGAGAAAGAGAGAGAGAGGGAGAGAGACAGAGAGAGAAAGAGAGACAGACAGAGAGAGACAGAGAGACAGAGAGAGAGAGAGAGAGAGAGAGAGAGAGAGAGAGAGAGAGAGAGAGAGAGAGAGAGAAAGGAAAGAAAAGATTTGGAAGAATTTCTCTCACTTCTTCCCAGCTTGTTTTATCTTTGCTTGAGAAGTGAATAATTCATAGCCCTCTGTCTGCTTTACAGTCAAACGCATTCTGTCCACCGAAGACTGTTCGACAGTTTGTGATTTATTATTTAATAATTTGCAGGGCTGCGCTGTTGTAAGGTGAGCAGTGTGGCTGCTTGCAGAACTGTTACAATCTGGCCTAGTTAGCTGTCCTTTCTTTTCCTTTCTCTGAACAGCATCCGCTATTGATTCTTCCCTTTTTTTTACAAACCTCTGCCATGTAATCCCACAGCTGCTGATCTCAAAGCTGTTACTCTAATATAAAAAGTTGGCCCTTTCTCTTCCTCCAAAAACCAGAAGTCAGGATTTTTTTTTCTCCCTCCCTTCACTTTTCTTCTTTCTTTAAAAAAAAAACACGATCAAGATTTTCCTTCCTTCTTTCTCTTTTTTTTACCTCTTCTCTTTGTTTCTCTTGTTTTGTTTAGTACTCTGTGACAATAACAGGAGAGGCGACAGTTGTTTCTCAGGGGAAAAAAAGAATTTAGAAAAAAAGAGACAACTCTTGATGAACAAACGCCTTTGGGGAAATAGATGCTGAAGCTTTCATTATCCCTCTTGGCAAACGTCTCACATAGAATATTTGCCTGGAACTTTCTCAGCCTTTGAAAGTTCCTTGCCATCAGCCCAAGGAACTTGCAATGTTTCGGAGGATAGTTGTGTAGTGCTATTCTTGTGATGGAGCTTCACCAACAGAGTCCAGTCTGGACTTTAGATTGTGCTGTGTTCCAGTGGTGGGTTTCAGCCTCACTTTGGGCAAAGGATGTTCCATATGGTGAAAACCACAGTGTAAAATTACATTCAGAAATCTTCTCTAATTCTAATTTCCAGATAAAGGCTCCAAGTACTAACGCTGCATGATCATCTCCAATTGATGAATAATTGACAGCCAAAGCAAATAGTTAATTATTACATATGCTAACATTTCCTCTGAATGTTTCTTAGCAATAAAAGGAAACCAGGTCGCCAAAGAACAAGATGGCTGCGCACCATCAAAGTTGACACCCCCCAGAACTCAAAACAGGTAATGCAAGATCGGAAGACCTGGCCCATAGAATTGGCCAAAAGTTGAACACAACTGAATTGATAACACCACCATCATCATTTCTTCTGTAAGAGCTAATGCAAACTATTTCTTGGTTCGAGTATTTCACGAGAAGAGTCCTCCACTCCTCTACTCACAATAGAATCCCTTATGCCACCAGGCTTGAAATGTTGGGCTTGGTCAACCTGGAACTGTACCGCCTGCGTTCCGATCTAAGTATAGTACACAAAATTGTCTGCTACAACCTCTTGCTTGTCAACGACTTCTTCAGCTTCAACAACAATAATACACAGGCAAACAATCGATACAAACTCAAGGTAAATGGCTTCAAACTCGACTTCAGCAACAGCCTGGAATGCTCTACCTGACTCTGTTATTACAGCCTCAAACCCTCACAGTTTCAACCTCAAACTGTCTACCTATCTTGGACTTCGCCACATTCTTAAGAGGTCCGTCAAGGGGGCATGCATAAGTGCACCAGCGTGCCTACCGTCCCTGCCTACTGTTCCCATTTATCTGTATTTGCTTCAGGGGTGGGTTCCTGCCAGTTCTAACCTCTTCTAGAGAAGAGGTTCCAGAAATCTACAGTGCTGTTTAGAACCGGTTCCAGCTCCCTCCCTCCGCCCGTCCTCACATCATCAAGATGACAAACGAGAGGAGGAATTCTGGGAGTTGAAGTCCACAAGTCTTAAAGCTGTCAAGTTTGAACACCCCTGGTTTTTTTTTTCTGAAGGGTTAGGGGTGCAAAGGTCTTGTAACTTGACAGCTTTAAGACTTGTGTGCTTCAATGCCAGAGTTCCTGAGCCAACATGACTGGAGGAGGAATTCTGGGAGTTGAAGTCCACAAGTCTTAAAGCTCTCAAGTTTGAACACCCCTGGGGTTTTTTTCTAAAGGGTTAGGGGTGCGAGGGTCTTGTAACTTGACAGCTTTAAGACTTGCGTGCTTCAAATGCCAGAGTTTCTGAGCCAACATTTTGGTTGCTAAACAAGAGCGTTGTTAAGTGAATTTCACCCTTTTTACAAGTTGGCCACGGCCACCCAGTCACATGGCTTCCAAGCCACTCCCACCCGGTGACATGGCTGCCAAGCCACTCCCACCTGGTCACATGGCCAGCAAGCCACTCCCACAAAGCAAGCCACACCTACAGAAGAGGTTCTAAATTTTTTTGAAACCCACCACTGATTTGCTTCCTTTGTTCATGTTTCTGTTCATACCTATACTTGTTATCTTGTACATGTTTGACAAATAAATAAACAAACAAACAAAAAAACCAAATAAATAAATCTGCCAGCAAAGCAATCCAACAATTACCTTCAATGCAAATAGGGAGGGGGGCAACAACAATCCCACAACAATTGCATTCCTTCAGGTGTGCCTTTTCATACGGAATGCTAAATTATCTTATTATTTTCGTCTGTTATTCCCCGTGGATATTGAATATTCGCTTGTATACAACTCACAGCCTCTCATACAGCTTTGTTACGCTCTTCCTCTGTTTCTCCTGTTTCATTCTTTCCATCCGGCCTTTTATCGAGAGTCGAGTCGTGTTCCATTGTTCCCTTTGGTTTTTCCTCACCTCCCCCAATGTATAGTATAGACACATTGTTTTAACAAACGCCACGACAATATCTTGCATTTGTCATGTAAATAATTAAACATTCAAGGCAGCCTTAAAGGGGGTTGCGATAGAACAGATGAAAGAATTGAGAAATGTCAAAACTCAATGCGAGAAAAGGAAACACACTGAAGAAGGGATTTTGAAAGTTTCCCCCCAAAAAAGGTTAATGTCTTAATCAGGTAAATTCATAATGTTGGTGAGTGACCAACATGGCATCTTTTCCATCAGTTCTTCATGGCACGGGGGGAAAAAACACGCCTTATGACATTTTCTCACATTTACTACTATCTATAGAGATTCTGTATATGCCTATAGTGAAGGGATGCGGTGGCTCAGTGGCTAAGATGCTGAGCTTGTCGATCAGAAAGGTCGGCAGTTTGGCGGTTCGAATCCCTAGTGCCGCTTAACGGAGTGAGCTCCCGTTACTTGTCCCAGCTTCTGCCAACCTAGCAGTTTGAAAGCACCTAAAAATGCAAGTAGAAAAATAGGCACCACCTTTGGTGGGAAGGTAACAGCATTCCGTGCACCTTCGGTGTTGAGTCATGCTGGCCACATGACCATGGAGATGTCTTCGGACAGCGCTGGCTCTTCGGCTTTGAAACAGAGATGAGCACCGCCCCCTAGAGTTGGGAATGATTAGCACATATTGGCAAGGGGAACCTTTACCTTATAGAGATTCTCAATCATCCACAGTTGTCCCAAAGATGCTTTTTTCCATTGGACTTCCTTGTTTTTTTCTCATCAAAGAAGCTTCTTCAGTTCTAACTGACTGGAGGGGAATACAGGTAGTCCTTGACTTACGACCACAATGGAGCCCCAAATGTCTGTTGCTAAGTGAGACAGTGGTTATGTGAGTTCTGCCTCATTTTATGACCTTTCTTGCCGCAGCTGTTACATGAATCACTGCCGTTATTAAGTCAGTAACACAGCTGTTAAGTATACCCGGCTTCCGTGGTCACAAAATGGGATCATGTGACCTTGGGAAACTGCAACTGTCATAAGTATGAGTCAGTTGTCAAGCAGCTGAATTTTGATCACGTGACCATGGAGATTATAAATGTGAAAAATATCACAGTTTGTTGTGGAAAATTCTAATCCAGAAAGCACAAACAGATAACTGTTCTGTCCAGTAACGACTGCCGAGACAAGCTTAACTGGAATGTACTTTAATAGCAAGACACCAAAACCTCGGTGGCTGAAAGCCAAGCAAAACAAACAGATAAGGACCTTGGTAGCAACTCAGACAAACTCAGGCAGCAATAAACACAGATAAGGCTTGGCAGCAATCCAGCCTGCCAAGCTCACAGAACTGTCCTCCGACATTCAATCCTGCGTTGACTTCTACAAAGAGGGGCATGTGCACAAGTAGCTTTTATAGGCTTGAGAGGAGCCTAATGACCACCAGCTGAGTACAATCACCTCCTGTAATTGCGTAATTGTTCCTGACGCCTAGTAGCTCTTCGATGGCGTGCATCCAGGAACAACTCACTACTGGCCTCTGGCTCACTCTCCCTTGTCTCCTCCCCACTGGTCCAAGGCTCAGGTGCCTCCTGGTGGCCAACCAGTCTGTCTGCGCCCTGCTCAGAGTCAGAACCCTGTCCAGGGTCCTCCACATCCTCCAGAGCCGACTCAGAGGGCCCCTCGCTGTTGGAGTCTGGTGGCAGCTCCAACGGCACCTGCTGGGCCACAACAGATAACTGATTCAGCTGGATTCATTAACTTCTTTATATACATAATAACACAGGAATAAATGTACAATACCAACAGCAGATTCTTCCAACGTGGTAGTTACAAGCAGAACACAAGCAGGAGAGAACAGTTTCATCTCAGAGTTCAGAGCAGACAGAGAGACTAGTTTCAGTTTCGATTCTCAGCACAGACTCAGATCTGCTTAAGCTCCCATTGGCTGACTTAGTTGCTATGCCTATCCATTGGCTGCCCTTGTTATCATGTCTCTCCCAGTCATGAATATTCTAACAAAAAATGACCATGACTCATGTTTTTCAGCACCATTGTAACTTCAACGGATAGTTGTAAGTCGAAAACTACTTGTAGAAGGATCAAATAATTTTCAAAGAAAAAAACAACCCCATTTGATCCTTCCCTCTTTCCATTCGCCTCCAGCCAAATAGAGGAAGCTTCTTGAATGGGAAGTGAAATGTTTTCAAAGAAAAACCAAGGAAGTCCAGCCACTTTTTGGAGAATTACACCCATGGCAGCGTCCCGTGGTTGGTGATTTCAGCACTTGGGCAACCATTGTGCATTTACAACAGTTGTGGCATCCTTCTGTCATGTGGCCACCATTAGTGAGTTTCTCAGCTGGCTTCCAACAAGCAAAATCGATGGAGAAGTCACAAATTGAAGGACCAGACAGAACATTTTGGTTAGTTTGGTCCCCCGAGTCCTCTCTATTTCAAAGCCCTCTTTTAATCTGGACCCGAAACAATATTAAAGTATGCAGCATAAATAATTTCCTTCAATTATCAGGAAAGACATGAATTTTCAGGCCGGTAGAGTTTTTAATCTTCAGGTTCCAAACTTAATAATTTACTTAGGTAAGAAAGACATCGTCCTTTGCCTAGAAAATTAAAACATTTTTCTTCTTCTTCTTCTTCTTTATTTCTTTTCAAGAGAGAACTTTCTATCATCACCCCAGCTGGGGGCAGAGAGAGGAAGACGGCAAGACTATAATGTAAATTGTAGGAATTATAACATGGTTGGCGACGTTGTAAGGGTGAGGGGAAACGCTTGAAGTACCCAGTCACCTAGCTTCGTCAAGAGGCACGAAAGATTGACAATCTATTATGAATGCTTCAGATGCCAGATAAATATTTCAAATGCAAATAAATAAAGGATGGGAAAATGTTTCCTCTCCTGAATGGGTTTTTACAGCTGACTGCGCACCATAGTTTGAAGGCTGTTGGGAAATTCTGCTCTTGTCCAAGACTTGGCATCCCGCAAGTCTCTCCTCTCCGCTCTGAAAACAAACAGGTTACACGGTGCATTCAATTTGGAGGTACAACACAACCAATTAATTGACCCCCCCTCCTTCAGACGGAATGTAACACCGATCCACAGAACCTTATAACATCCGTGGCTCCCACGAAGCAGGCTGCATTGGGGTTTTGCATTCTCCAGTAATTTATTCTAAAATGTACCATTTGTGTCAAGGATAATAGTTTCCCTTTTGTGTGTAGATGTGTGTTTTCCTTGGCTTCCTTTTGCTGTGAAGAAAGAGGTGATCAGGACGGCATTGTTTCGGTGGCTGTCACAGCACTTTCCTGCAGAGGTCCAGAATGAAATTAAGACGCGCCATCCATGAATCGAAGTTGCCTGATGTAACTGTTTGATTATGCATTGAGTAGAGAGCATTGATGAGTTAGTGTCGTGGAAACAAAACAAAACAGAGGAAACAAAACGAGAACAAATTGATTTGGGTTCAATTATTATTTTCTCTTTTCATTCCGTTAATGTGGATGTGCCCTAAACGAACAACATTATTCCACTGATGAACAGGGTGCTCTTAATCTTAAAACCAATCTAGAATGAGGCAGCTTTGTACAACTTGTGGCAATAAATAAAAACAAGTAAATAAAAACATGACTAGGAAGTCAGGGCTCAGTCTTGTTTGAATCAATTTTTCCCCAGAAAATTATTGTGTATTTTGCAGTAATTGCTGAAGGACTTTAAAGTAGATGTAGTAACTGATATTTGCTTTTGATTTCTGGAAAAACTTGCCCTCGTGAACAATGGGTTTGTTTAACGACTGTAACATTCACTTTATAACCACGGCATTCATAATTCATTTGCTAATAACTACAGCAAAAAAGGTTGTAATTTCGGATCCGGTTGTGTGGTGACCCGCTTTATAACAATCACAACTTATGACCTAATTGTCAAGTTCAATAATGCTTGCAATTGGAGGAATAGCCAATTCTCTCTGCATTTCATACAGTTTCACCCTGATTTTCCTTTTGCAAACCATTTTCAATTTAATGAGCCATGCTGGCGCAGTGGTTAGAGTGCAGTACAGTGGTGGGTTTCAAAATTTTTTGGAACCTACTCTGTGGGTGTAGCCTCCTTTGTGGGAGTGGCTTGCCAGCCATGTGACCTGGTGGGAGTGGCTTGCCGGCCATGTGACCAGATATGAAGATGCCAACGACACTTGTCAGAACCGCCTTAAATTACCTCACACACAGCACTGGCATGCATAAGAATAGGATGTAAACTTGTTTTTTAAAAGGCATCTTTGGTTTGCGTTAAAACAACTTCAACACACGCAATGTTCCGATTGCACCACAAACGCAGTAGTCATCCTTACCTTTCACAGAGGCACTGAGTTTTATAAATAGGAGCATGATAGGGTAGAATAATCCTATCCAAGGACCAGTGGCAGGTTTCAAAAAAATTTGGAACCTCTTCTGTAGGTGTGGCCTGCTTTCCGGGTCCACCAGTGGAACCTCTTCTAACCGGTTCGGTAGATTTGACGAACCGGTTCTACCGAATAGGTGCGAACTGGTAGGAACCCACCTCTGCTGCAGTACTGCAGGCATTGCTGATTGTCAGCAGTTTGGCAGTTCGAATCTCACCAGGGTCAAGGTTGACTCAGCCTCCCATCCTTCCGAGGTGGGTAAAATGAGGACCCAGCTTGTTGTGGGCAAAAGGTTGACTTTGTAAAGTACTTAGAGGGGACTGTAAAGCACTGTGAAGTGGTATATAAGTCTAAGTGCTATTGCTATGGCTACATGTGCTCACAAATAGTTGGAATGATATGCACAACTGATACGCACAAACAGTTGGAATGATGTCTAATTGTGGTTACTCAATTAGATCCTTTGTAGACCCTTCCACGAGAGTTCAAACCACAAAGTCAGAACACAACATGGCATTCAACAAGAGATTATGCACCCCAAGGTAGCCATGGTTAAAACCAGCCACGTTTAAAATGTTGCACAAAGGTAACCACTGGACTCTGATTGGCTCGGTTAAGTCTGGGATGCTTCTGCAGCCCCCGTAGCTTCCATTCGGTTTGCCAAGACAAATATTATGAGTGTATCTAGTTCTCAGGGTCATGTTCAAGCATAATACAAACGATTTCCAATTTAATACGATACTGAAGTTAGGATTCTAATTATGGGCCTTTGATTATGTAGCTCTTGGGCTGCGGCTTTGCAAGAAATGCCACATTGTAGATTTTGGGGGAAGCCTGACACAACCAAAAGCTTTTGGATGTCAAGAAGACTATTGTCCCACTGTCAGAAATATCTCATCATCAAGCTTTGCTTTCGATAGTTCGGCTACAGGCAAATAATTTTGCCAACATGAATATATTGTTACAGTTACTCCAAATGCAGGGGGGAGGTTGGGAAAAAGATTGGAACTCTGTGGGAAGAGGGGAATGACTTGTTAATTTATTCTTTTCTTTCTTTCTCTTTCTTTCTCTCTCTCTGTCTTTCCTTCTTTTCTTTTCCTCCCTTTCTTTCTTTTTTCTTTCCTTTTCCTTCCTTCCTTCCTTCTTTAATTTACCTGGCCATCCATCTTGCAAATGCAACATTAGATGGATTTTAAAAACAATACTTACATCCTTCCTTCCTTCCTTCCTTCCTTCCTTCCTTTATTTATTTATTTCCTTTTCCTTCCTTCCTTCCTTCCTTCCTTCCTTCCTTCCTTCCTTCCTTCCTTCCTTCCTTCCTTCTTTAATTTATCTGGCATCCATCTTGCAAATACAACACTAGATGGATTTTAAAAACAATACTTACATCCTTCCTTCCTTTCTTCTTTCTTTCTTTCTTTCTTTCTTTCTTTCTTCTTTCCTTTTCCTTCCTTCCTCCCTCCCTTCCTTCCTTCCTTCCTCCCTCCCTCCCTCCCTCCCTTCCTTCCTTCTTTAATTTATCTGGCCATCCATCTTGCAAATACAACACTAGATGGATTTTAAAAACAATTCTTACATCCTTCCTTCCTTCCTTCCTTCCTCCCTCCCTCCCTCTCTCCCTTCTTTCTTTCTTTCTTTCTTTCTTTCTTTCTTTCTTTCTTTCTTTCTTTCTTTCTTTCTTTCTTTCTTTCTTTCTTTCTTTCTTTCTTCACTTTCTTCCAAGACTGAAATGAGATTTTTGTTTGAATTCTATTCTTACTTTAAAAATAAAGGATGGGCTCCCTTCTTTGCATTAATGTTTCATTAATAAGTGGTCGGCTAAGTGGTTAATCAATTGTGATAAATATTGTAACAGGTTTTCTTATGGAATGATATGGCCTAAATTTTAAAAGAAGGAACTAAAGTAAAATCGGGACCAAATTCAATATCAATTTGGCAAAGTCAAGTTTTGGAGCCTCAGTTATCTTTCCAACATCAAAACCCTCAATCCATGCGAAGGATTTCTATTAAATAACAAAAATCAGTTGGTTATGCATTGATTCCACCCCCCTCCTCTTTAAATAGCCATTCAAATATTTATTTTACATGTTGAGTCTGTTTCTTCTAGATCTGGATAGTCGAGCAGGAAACAACAAGATTAGGTTGGAGAAGAAAGAAAAACATTTGTAGACAGCATTATTTCTTTGGATCACGATCAATAAGACTATTATTTTACTTATTTTTAATGAAGGAAAACAAATCTAACTGGCGATTGTATGACCATAAACAGTGATAGCTAAATGGGAGATCCCTGGATATCTTGAAAGAGACTTTCAGAATGGCTCAGAGATGAATTCCAAATAACCCTACTGTCACAGCTGCTTCACTTAATAAGAAAGAAACCACTCAATTCCATTTTGCAGAATTAAGAGTACTTTTACTGATTATAAGTAAAAAGAAGCTAAGCAAAGCTGGATCTGAGCAAAAGCGCACGAAAGCAGTAGATATCAATTCATGACCCATTCCCCTCCCCTTGGTAACCCCAGTCCATAGTCCAATCCAATATCTTCACAACTGTCAGGTGGGAGACATCTTCAAACATCATCATCAGGCTGGTATGCCGGACAGTTGGCCTTGGCGGGAAACTCCCTCCTTGCCACCTGCGGACAGATGGCCTTGGCGGGAAACTCCCTCCTTGCCACCTGCGCAGTAGATGGTGAGAACAACTCCCCATTAACAGTCCTCCTGTACAGATTAATCCCCACACCCAAATACCATGCCCTCCCTCCCCGTTTCAATGGCAGCCGAACAGCAAGCAGCAAAACAGAGGCTGACACCTACCCAGTAACAAAAGTTTTCTGCATTATGGCTTAATACGTTCCCAGTTCAGAGGAACATCAATTGAAAACCCAGATTTTAGTCTACCGAAATATAACCCCTCCACATGAAACTTGGTGTCAATGGGTACAACACTTCTACTGTATTTTGCTCTCCTGGACACATGAACCTTAGTGTTATCTACTGGGATAAATAAGGCTACCTGATCCAGGCAGCAAAACTCCACGTGCCCACAAGGTGGCAGGAGAAAGCTAAAGTCTGCTGAATTTGTCTGCTCCCATCTAGTGGTGGCTTAGATTTTCGCAGCCCAGATGTGAGCCTTAGACTAACCAGCGTTGATGACATTGAGGTTGTATATCTCCTTTGTGGTTGAGAACACTCATAATTTCTTAAAGGCCCAGTTGTCCAGAGTGATAGACTTTTCCATTGTCATTAAACATTAAGCAATCACGCCAAAAACTCCCCGATTTCTCATGTCGGCTGTAAATTACCTTATTAAGGAGAAACAAAAGTCACCCAACGTCATTTGGCAGACAAACCTCACATTTCCACCCCCCCTTCTTCTTCTTCTGCTGGATCTACCACCCCTGATGATGCTCTGTGTCGCCTCTACCAAAAGTGTAGCAATCAATGAAGGTAATTATACGTAGAGCTACTGACACGCTACGCCCCATTCAGAAGCTACAACACAATCAGGACGTCAATTATTTAAACCGTAACTAACATAGCTCTGCATGCCTTTCCAGGCCTTAGACAGAACACGGAGCATTGTTAGAATGGCATAAAAGAAAAAAAAATGAAATATTAATGGAAGGCAGCTTTGTTCTCAGCACAGCAAGAGAGAGGTGGTTGTAAAAAGTGGATTCCTGCAGTTGCTACAGCTTTAATTAGGAAGGTCACCATCTCCCTACCCCTTCCTTGGGTTCTTTTAATTTCCACTGAGGAAAACGGCGTCTGCATTTTATTGAACCCCCCTTGAATTTTTATTTTTAGGAATCAAAACCGCAACATTTCTTGGCATCTGGTGTGAGTTCTAGGTCTTATTTGCTCTTTAGAGATGAAGCTCTTTCTTATAGCTTTCAAATAGAAAGAGGAGGCAAATTTATTCGTATTGGGAGAACCTGCTCTACAGGGATATTGTAGTCAGAAGAAGAGGAAGAAAAATCTTTACAACCCCAATGCTTGAATCCACTTAAGGCCAAAAAATATATATATATATGGAGAGAGGATAGATATTATACATCAACTATGCTGGATGGATATAAAAACAGGTTTTAACCATTTCTCTGCTAAGATTCTCTTTGTTCAAGGTAGCAAACAATAGATTGTCGGTGAGATACCAGAATGTTTGATTTAAACAGGGGTCTCTCCATCATATGAGCGATAGGCTTCAGGATGAGATCTAGGTGATTTTTCAAAAGGCAACCGGAGTTTCTTTGTTTTTCCTTGAAGGCGTATCGCTTCTTATCCAAGGAGCTTCTTCAGTTTGGACTGAATCTTTACTGGATTCTGACCGATGCCAGAACTGAAGAAGCTTCTTGGATGAGAAGCAAAAGATCTTCAAGGGGGAAAACAAAGGAAATCCAAAAGTCGCCTTTTGAAAAAGCAGCTTTGGGACTTGTCTCTCATTTTCACCCAGATCCGAGACTCGCATTTCCCCAAGAAATAATCTGTGAGGTTTTTCATACCTGCAAATATTTGTTAACGATAGATGGAGCTGCATTTGACACCGGATATCAACTCTGGAAATGTATGCACATGTGGCTTCAGAAGGAGGAGGAGATCTATGTCCCAAAGTTGCTTTTCCAAAAGGCAACTGGAATTTCTTCGTTTTTCCTTGAAGAGGTTTTGCTTCTCATCCAAGAAGTCTCTTCAGTTCAGACTGAAGGTCTTCAAGGAAAAGCAAAGAAAACCCAGTTGCTTTTTTGAAAAAAAAACACCTTAGGGACAACCATGACTTGGATGTCTGAGAATTTCCTTGGATGAGATCTAGAAGGAGCTACGACATAACTGCCCCATTTCACTGCTGATATGTTTCATTGCTGAAAGAGGGCAGTGAATGGTCGAAACATTTACGACCCTTTGGAACGATCTCCCCGTGGAGATTCGTACCCTCACCACCGTCCAGACCTTCCGCATAGCCCTTAAGACCTGGCTAGCCCGCCAGGCCTGGGGATAAAGATAATCTGCCCCCACCCGAATGATGAATGAATGTTGCTTCTATTTTTATCTTTATGTACTATTTTGTGTCTATTGTTTGTACCCCCCCTCCCCCATTTTATGTAAGCCGCCCTGAGTCCCCTCAGGGAAAAGGGCGGCCTATAAATGTTAATAAACAAACAAACAAACAAACAAACAAACTGGTTACTGGTCACTCTAGTTACTGGCTCAGCAGTTAAGATGCTGGGTTTCTCAGTTGGAAAGTCGGCAGCCCGGGTTTGAGACCTGAGCTTTATGCGACGGGGTGAGCTCCTGCCCTCACCTCAGCTCCTGCCAACCTCGCAGTTCGAAAGCATGCAAATGTGAGTAGATAAATAGGTGTTCTGACCCAGGCTTCCTTAGAAAGCAAGGAACAAAGTCTCGGTCCTGACAAAACCTCTTTTATTTACACGACTGTGAATTCCTTTCATTCACAGTCAGCAAGGCTTAGCAAACAGTCTTTCAGAGGAATGTTTAGCCACACGCACCTTATCTCATTTGGAGCGCTGCCAGTTAATTAGCTTCCAAACACAGGGCAAAGCAGAACTTGGCACAGAGTCTCTTATAATCCCAAACAGAACTTTCCAGACCGAATGAAGGCATTGTTTCCTGCAAAAGCCCACTCCCCATTCATTCCTCTTTTGTTTCCTCTGGGAGGGGCCAATCACCTCCAAGGTGTGGCTTTACTCTTAAGTCCACCCTGCTGTCTTAGTTCTTGTCTTCTGGCAGCTCTGTCCATGCGCACACTGGGAACAGGCTCCAGCTGTTCCTCTGCCTCGCTGCTGTCTAACTCTCTCTCTGCCTCCGACGCAGAGCCCTCGTCTGAGCTTTCCTCATCCCCCAGGACTGGCCCATGTTTCTCCCCAACCTCCTCACTGGGTTAGCCTTTGCCAACCTTTGCCAAGTTCGAAAGCAGGTAAAAATGCAAGTAGAAAAAGTAGCCCTTTGGAAGCAGAGGTACGTTCCTACCAGTTCGCACCTATTCGGTAGAACCGGTTCATCAAATCTACCGAACCGGCTAGAAGAGGTTCCACCAGTGGACCCGGAAAGCAGGCCACACCTACGGAAGAGCTTCCAAAAATTTTTGAAACCCACCACTGGTCCTTGGATGGGATTATTCTACACTATCATGCTCCTATTTATAAAACTCAGTGCCTCTGTGAAAGGTAAGGATGACGACTGCGTTTGTGGTGCAATCAGAACATTGCGTGTGTTGAAGTTGTTTTAACGCAAACCAAAGATGCCTTTTGAAAAACAAGTTTACATCATATTCTTATGCATGCCAGTCCTGTGTGAGAGGTAATTTAAGGTGGTTCTGACAAGTGTCGTCGGCATCTTCATATCCGGTCACATGGGTGGAAAGCCACTCCCATCAGGTCACATGGGTGGCAAGCCACTCCCACAAAGGAGGCCACACCCACAGAGTAGGTTCGAACAATTTTTGAAACTCACCACTGTTTGGAAGGAAGATAGCAGTGTTCTGTGATGTCATGCTTGCCCCATGACCACAGAAATGTCTTCAGAGAGAGCTAGGTCAATGATCTTGAGTCGGCAACAACTAGCAGATTAAACCTGCAGGAATTTCTTTATCTTTACTCTGGATAACAGATGCTGGTACTTCCCCCCCCCCCAATTCTATAGCCCTTCGCTATTTTGTTAGTTATTTCTCTTTTGATGCAAACCGAAAGAGATCACTTACTAACTCAGCTCAGATGCTACAGACATTGAGTACATTAAAAATAATATATGGTATAACCGCAATTATTGGTTTCAGAATAGCGTTTAAGCATTTTGGCATATCTATCTACAATCAAGGTTCTTTTTTAAAAAAAAAACATTAATGAATGGCATTTTGGAGGACTGTGTGGCGTATTTAAAAATAATAATTTGCACATTGAAAAATAGATTAGCATGCGAAAAGCTCTCAGATTCTTCGTGATTGTGACATCTATTAAAAACAGTCGCATTTGAAAAACAGGGAAGTACAATTAGAACTAAATTGTTCCCGCTTTAGGCTTTCATAAAATGAAACATAGACAATCAGATTTCAACACAATAGAAGACAAGTTAGCCCTAATTTCACTATGGATAGTTTAACCACATTCCTGTAAGTCATTTTCTAATATAGCCATCTATGTAATTACATTTGATTTTTAGCAGTCCTTGGGAGAGAATGTTCTTAATTTATTGACCTTCCAAAATGCAATTTATTATTTTTTTGCACATATTTGTAGGAATAAATTAGATTTCCATGGCAAAAGACAATTTACAGCTTTCAGGGTTTTTTAATACTTCTTGTAGTAAATATATAGATCAGCAAAAGTTATTCTGTTATCTCTTTAGTAGAGTTTTGGGATTCCCCCCCCCTTTCCAACTGAAAGAGAAAAAGGAAGATTTCTGATGTTCTCAGCCACAAAACAGATCGCTCTGAAAAAATGGTTGTCCGTGATCCTTCAATGGTTCTTCTACTCTGATTTGTCACACAAACAATACACATTGTGTCATTTGGAGCAACTGCATATGACAAAAGCGCATTTGTATTATATAGGAAGCCATGAATCATGCGATACTACCTCTCCTCTCTTCCAAGAGTAACCAGTTGAGCAAGAAAGGCTAAAGGTAAAGATTCCCCTTGCATATATGTGCTAGTTGTTCCTGACTCTAGGGGGTGGTGCTCATCTCTGTTTGAAAGCCGAAGAGCCAGTGCTATCCAAAGAAGTCTCTGTGGTCATGTGGCTGGCATGACTCAACGCCAAAAGCGCACGGGGCACTGTTCCCTTCCCATCAAAGGTGGTCCTTATTTTTCTACATTTTTACGTGCTTTCGAACTGCTAGGCCATTATTTGCCCCAGGCCTGGCAGAAGCTGGGGCAAATAATGGGAGCTTGCTCCGTTACGCAACGCTAGGGATTCGAACCGCTGAACTGCTGGGCCTTCTGATCAACAAGCTCCTTAGCCGCTGAGCCACCCTTGATTCTTCTGCTCTGATTTGTCACAAATTGTGTCATTTGGAGCAACTGCATATACGACAGAAGCACATTTGTATTAAACAAGAAGCCGTGGATCCTGCAACACCGCTTCTCGTCTCTTCCAGGGGTAAGCAAGAAAGACAACAGGTTTCCTTAATAGAGAAACAGCTTGGCTTTGGACATGTGTGAAAGTTTTTTTTTCAAACGACTTAAAATTCTGAGTCATTGGGTGTTTCACCCATACCTCGGATAGCTCTTGGAAAAAAAAAATCCACACCACGCCTGTCGTTGAAGCAGGCAATCTCCTCCCCCCCCCCCAGTGCAAATAAATTGTATGGGAAATAAAAGATGGATGAGACAAGGGACTAGGGGGCAGAATTTGAATGCCCCTTAAAGCTTTTAATTAACACTCTCTGAAAAGGAGCCTCTTCTCTCAAGCAAGTAATAAGAAGCCAGAGGAGGGAAGCTTTGTGGATGCTCAGCTCCTGCCCGCACTCTTAAGAAACCGAGAAAAGACTAATCAGGATTGTTTTAAAAGCCACCAGCCTGCCGCCCCTTTGCCAAGAAGCTTCAATCTCTCATTAGTCCCCTCTTAGCTGGCATCATTGTCTGGTTGGTGTTTGAAAATCACCAAAGGAACCAAGAGTTCCCTTAATCCCCGCTCAAAGGCAATGCTCTTGAAAGATGCCGTGCAAGAGAGCTGGCCCTGCTCCGTTCCACAAACACACAGACTCACACATACAGAAATACACAATCACTGACACACACACCCTCACTTTGGTCTTCAGAAAGAACTTTAGAATAGAATAGAATACAATAGAATGTCCAGAGAAGAAGCTACACAAGATTACAATACAATACAATACAATACAATACAATACAATACAATACAATACAATACAATAGCAGAGTTGGAAGGGACCTTGGAGGTCTTCTAGTCCAGCCCCTTGCCTAGGCAGGAAACCCTACACCAGAGGTGGGTTCTTACTAGTTTGGACCGGTTCAGCTGAAGAGGTAGCGGAGACTTGGCCTGGGTCGCAGAACCAGCAGGGACCCAGGCTGGCCACCCCCCCAAACCAGTTCCCTCGGTCGCCACTGTCATTGCTGCCATTTTGGACACTTGTTCTACACACGGGCAATTTTCATTGAAAAGTGAATGCGTGTGCAAAGCACACTTATGAGCAAACCAGCAGTAACGCCAGCAAGAACCCAGCCCTGCCCTGCACCACTTCAGACAAATGGTTATCCGACATCTTCTCCAGTGTTGGAGCATTCACAACTTCTGGAGGTTAGAACAACTGTTCCCTTATGTCAGCTCCAGCACGCATGTGCCCAGCTAATTTTTGGCCTTCCGGAGGGTGGGGGCAGTGGTGGGTTTCAAAAATTGTTCGAACCTACTCTGTGGGTGTGGCCTCCTTTGTGGGAGTGGCTTGCCACCCATGTGACCGGATGGGAGTGGCTTGCCGCCCATGTGACCGGATATGAAGATGCCAACGACACTTGTCAGAACCACCTGAAATTCCCTCACACACAGCACTGGCATGCATAAGAATATGATGTAAACTTGTTTTTAAAAAGGCATCTTTGGTTTGCGTCAAAACAACTTCAACACACGCAATGTTCTGATTGCACCACAAACGCAGTAGTCATCCTTACCTTTCACAGAGGCACTGAGTTTTATAAATAGGAGCAGGATAGTAGCAATAGCAATAGCAATAGCAGTAGACTTATATACCGCTTCATAGGCCTTACAGGCCTCTCTAAGCGGTTTACAGAGAGTCAGCATATTGCCCCCAACAATCTTGGTCCTCATTTTACCCACCTCGGAAGGATGGAAGGCTGAGTCAACCCTGAGCCGGTGAGATTTGAACCGCTGACCTGCTGATCTAGCAGTAGCCTGCAGTGCTGCATTTAACCACTGCGCCACCTTGGCTCCTGTAGAATAATCATATCCAAGGACCAGTGGTGGGTTTCAAAATTCTTTGGATCCTCTTCTGTAGGTGTGGCCTGCTTTCCGGGTCCACTGGTGGAACCTCTTCTAACTGGTTCAGTAGATTAGATGAACCGGTTCTACTGAATAGGTGTGAACTGGTAGGAACCCACCTCTGGTTTCCCATCACTGAACGAGGCAATGACATAGCTTTGGCTGGATCAGTCAGAGGGAAATTCTCACACATCGGTTGGTATTGCATGGCTTCAGGCTTTGTGGTTCAATGAAGGGGGAAAGAAATGCAAGCTCATCTAAATATATCTAAAGAGAAATCCAGCCAGCAACCTTGAAGGTGGCACATTTCTAAAGATGGGCGGGTGAAGGGGGGGGGAGAGCGGAGGAAACCCCAACATCGTCCTACGAGTCTTGAAATCAAAAAGCTGCCCAATTTCCAAATTAATGTATAACAATGCTGCATATCAGGAGGTTGGCTCTAAAGAGAATCCGTGGGAGTTTACAGCTAATGAGACTCAGCAGTGGCTCCTGACAGCATGCTTATGCCTTGCCAGATCTTGTCAGCCCTCCAAGATAGGCGAGGTCAAGGAAGAAGCTCAGCTGGGGTCCCAGAAACATTCTTCATCGTACGAGGGTGTAATAACATAATCTCGAAAGCTCTTTGTTACTCTTTCGCCCCACCTTCTACTAAACACGATCTTTGTTTCTTTCCCACACTTTTCTATTTCTTACGACAGCGTAACCTTTGGTCATGGCTCCCCTTTAATCCTGGAATCACAAGCCCAGAAGGGACCTTGGAGGTCTTCTAGTCCAACCAGTTGCAGATAAGAGTCAGATTTTGTTATGCGAAGCACCTTGGCATTAAGGAGTCTTAGAATAGAATAACAAGAGTTGGAAGGGACCTTGGAGGTCTTCTACTCCAACCCCCTGCTTAGGCTGGAAACCCTACACCACTTCAGACAAATGGTTATCCAACATCTTCTTAAAAACTTTCAGTGTTGGAGCATCCACAACTTCTGGAGGCAAGTCCTTCCACTGGTTAATGGTCCTCCCTGTCAGGAAATTTCTCCTGAGTTCTAGATTGCTTCTCTCCTTGATTAGTTTCCACCCATTGCTTCTTGTTGTGCCCTGTGGTCCAATGTTCATTCACATCAAAACAATGAACCAATAATACATAATTCCGTCTTTTAAAAAGAGTTTCTACTACAGGGGTGGACATTGAGCTGTAATCCAATGAACCTCTAACAATTGTTAGAATCATAAGTAGGAGGAGATGGGTGATAGGAATGATGAGAAGACTAATAGTAATGCAGCCTTATTGAATAGTTTGACAATGTTGAGGGAGTTATTTGAATTATTTGTTTACCAGAGTTTGGGGGCAAAACTGTTCTTGTATCTAGTTGCTCTGGTGTGCAGTGCTCTATAGCGTCATTTTGAGGGTAGGAGTTGAAACAATTTACGTCCATGATGCGAGGGGTTTGTAAATATTTTCACAGCCCTCTTTTTGACTCATGCAGTGTACATGTCCTCAATGGGAGGCAGGTTGGTAATAATAGTTTTTTTCTGCAGTTCTGATTATCCTCTGAAGTCTGTGTCTGGAGAAAGAGAAAGGGAGAGAGAGAGAGAGAGAAAGGGAGAGAGAGAGAGGGAGAGAGGGAAGGGAGAGAGAGAGGGAGGAAAGGAGGGAGCTTTCAAAGACTCGGAGAGCAAAAGAGAGGTGTGAAAGAAATCTGTTTGTTCATGGCGCACTTCTCAAATACGCCAAGCCTTCCCACTGAAATACTCCAAATTGTAAAGATCTAAATTGTAAGTGCACAATGCCCTTGGGATCGGATGGCTGCATTCATCCAGGCTGTGTGGCTCTTTATTTGTCTGCTTTTATTCTGATTTTATTCTGCGGTGGCCCAGTATGCTGAAAACAATATGGTGAACCACTTGATGTTGGCTGGGTTATTAAAACGGGAACAGATTCTCCTAGCCTGCAACTCCATTAGATTGCCGTCTAATTAAGGCTCGCCATCCAAGAAGCTTGTGGATGATTTACATGTAAATATGTTTCTTTGTAACGCAGAGAAAAGTTTTCTTCTTCTTTTTTTTTGAGTAATCCTTTTTTTTTGTTCTTTGTTGTGAAATAAAGATATCGCCAGTTCTTTTATTTCCCTCTTGGGTCAAAAATTAAAACTCTTGTTTTTCGGATCCCTCTGGTTCGGAGTTGGAATTTCCTAAGGCAACATTACAAACTTAATTTGTAAACATTGCTTTGAAAAACCCTGGCCTTTTGGAAGACTCGGAGTTATTAAAAAAGGGTCTTTGAAATCTCTATAGCTAATCAAGTTGTCTCTTTGATTTTCTGTTATTGATTTGGGACATCCTTCACGCGTTGATCTGGATTCCTGGGTCTTCTTAAGGCTAGTTGCAGATAAGAGGCAGATTTTGTTATGCGAAGCACCTTGGCATTAAGGAGTCTTAGAATAGAATAACAGAGTTGGAAGGGACCTTGGAGGTCTTCTAGTCCAACCCCCTGCTTAGGCTGGAAACCCTACACTACTTCAGACAAATGGTTATCCAACATCTTCTTAAAAACTTCCAGTCTTGAGCATTCACAACTTCTGGAGGCAAGTTGTTCCACTGATTAATTGTTCTCACTGTCAGGAAATTTCTCCTTAGATCTAAGTTGCTTCTCCCCTTGATTGGTTTCCAACCATTGCTTCTTGTCCTGCCCTCAGGTGCTCTGGAGAATAGATTGACCCCCTCTTCTCTCTGGCAACCTCTGAGATATCGGAAGGCTGCTATCATGCCTCCCCTAGTCCTTCATTTCATTCAGGGAAAACAAGCACAATGACCAACCGACCACAACGGCAAAAAAATAATCGTAGAAAGTTGTAAAATCCTCTCTGCGACTGGCTGAATAAAATTGAATCAGCAGGTAATATGAAAGCATACCAAGGATAGCAATAGCAGTAGACTTATATACCGCTTCATAGGCCTTTCAGGCCTCTCTAAGCAGTTTACAGAGAGTCAGCATATTGCCCCCAACAATCTGGGTCCTCATTTTACCCACCTCGGAAGGATGGAAGGCTGAGTCAACCCTGAGCCGGTGAGATTTGAACCGCTGACCTGCTGATCTAGCAGTAGCCTGCAGTGCTGCTTTTAACCACTGCGCCACCTTGGCTCTAGGAGGAGCATAAGCAGAATTATCACAGATGTTTAGACATTATGAGAAACAAAATGCGAGGTTCACTTTTTAGCCTGTGCTCCTCATTCTTTTAGAGGACGCAGTGGCTAAGTGGCTAAGATACTGAGCTTGTCAATCAGAAGGTCGGCAGTTTGGTGGTTCGAATCCCTAGCACTGCGTAATGGAGTGAGCTCCCATTATTCATTCCAGCTTTTGCCAACCTAGCAGGTTGAAAGCACGTAAAAATGCAAGTAGAAAAATAGGAACCACCTTTGGTGGGAAGGTAACAGCATTACATGCGCCTTCGGCATTTAGTCATGCTGGTCACATGACCACGGAGACGTCTTTGGACAGTGCTGGCTCTTCGGCTTTGAAATGGAGATGAGGACTGCCCCCCCCCCCCCGAGAGTCGGGAACAAGTAGCACATATGTGCGAGGGGAACCTTATCTAATTTTTCTGATAGTCTCCTTAAATAAAAACAATTCAGGTTTAAAACCTACATGGTTCCCTCTCATCTTTTCTAGCCACCTGTGTGTCTTTGCTCGAAATTTTTTTGCTTTAACACAAGTCCACCAACAGATGATAAAATGGATGTCAGTTATTTTTGTTAGGTATAATTACTGATTGTACAGTTATAGAGACTAACCTGATTTTGCATTTAATAATCGCAGCAAGACTGCTGGTGGCGCAATACTGGAAGAAGGAAGATTTGCCTACTCTTCAAGAATGGACATTAAAAGTAACAAGCCTAGCAGAGATGGCTAAAATATCAGCATATCTCAAGGACCATTCCAATGAGAGATATAAACTGGAGTGGAGAAGATGGATTGACTATACTCAAAATAAATGTGGGACTAAGAAATTCCAGATAGTTTATGACTGAAGAAACAAGGAATGACATAATCTGTTTAGAGCTAGCCTAGCAAAGAGGAGTTAAAGCTCAAATGAAAGATGATATTAACTTTTTTTAAAGTTTATTTCAGAATATTTTTGTTAAAAGATTTATACCCTCTATTGGTTCTGGGAAGTTGAGGGGGGGGAGGTTGAGGGGGGTGGTGGGAAGGGTTGGGTGGGGAGGGTAGTGGGAGGGAAGTAAATATTTGTAAGTTTTTCCCCCCAAAATTTTCAATAAAAAAAAATGGGTGTCCTCATGCATGTTCCAGCCGGAAGGACCCCATTTAAACCCCCCAAAATCACGTTCATGATCATCACCCACATGGCTTTCAGATTGGCAGGGCCATTAAAAAACAACAACAACATCCTCAACCAAGCAAATCCTATCTTGGCACATCTGACAGCAATTCGCAGCCTGCACAGACTACGGGATCAGCCGAAGCAAATCCCTCATTTTCTCAAAGACATATTGTCTTATCAGCAGCAGAGCGCGGAGGTGCCGTTGGAGTATAACAAAAGCCTCTTTTCTCACCTACTTGGCGCTTAAGCACTTTATTATTGGTTATTAGGGCGCGAGCCCTGAAGATAAACCGCCCGCCCTGTTACACCCGCTAAGAACAAGTAAGCAAAAAATCTCTGGCAGAAGCCTATTGTAAAATGATGAATAAGCTGGCTAAGTTGCCATCAGGTGCAAGCCGCAATGGAATCGTTATTTGTCAGACATGTATTGTAACCTCAAGGTTATCGGGCTGCACCACCAGCTACAAGGAGGGTACTTAACATTATCACCCCTCGTTTATTTCCCCTACAGGCTCAAAAATCTCTGTAGGGAGCGCTCCTACTCAGAGGTGGGCAGGTCCTCCACCAAGGCTGGAGGAAAGCTTTAGCAAGAGATAATGAAAAGGATACCGAAGGCTACTCTAGGAACCTGTGCAATATATTTCTCGGTTCTGAATAGTTCATGCACTTCACTGTATTCCTAAGGCCTGAAATATGTGTGTCTGTGTGTGTGTGTGTGTGTGTACATGTACATGTATTATTATTGCTGAATAAAAGACTACAGACTATGCTGCCAGTTGAAAACACCTACAAACAAATAACATGCTTATGAAAAAAAAATATGACTCTGGCTGGATGGGAAGGGGGATATTTTGCTAAAAGCCCCCCAGTTACTGCCAAGGGACAAAGAGTGGAATTAGCCAAAATCTCAAATACAGGGAGACATTCCCTTATGACCACAACTGGATGGATGGATGGGTGAGTGGGAGGGTTGCTGGATAGATGGGTGGGTGGATAGATAGATGGGTGGGTGGGTGGATAGATGGGTGGGTGGGTGGGTAGATAAATGGGTGAATGGGTGAAGGGATGGGTGGTGAGTGGGTGGATAGGTGGTGGGTGAGTGGCTGAGTGGGTGGATAATGGATGGATTGGTGGATAAATGGATGGATGGGTGGTGTGTGAATGGGTGGGTGGGTGGGTAGATAGATAGGTAGGTTGGTAGATAGGTAGATGACAGATGGATGGAGATAGATAGATAGATAGATAGATAGATAGATAGATAGATAGATAGATAGATAGATAGAATATTAGATAGATAGATAGATAGATAGATAGATAGATAGATAGATAGATAGATAGATAGATAGATAGATAGATAGATTAGATAGATAGAGAGATAGATAGATAGAGATGGATGGATGGATGGATGGATGGATAGATAGATAGATAGATAGATAGATAGATAGATAGGTAGAATATTAGATAGATAGATAGATAGATAGATAGATAGATAGATAGATGGATGGATGGATGGATGGATGGATGGATGGATGGATGGATGGATGGATGGATGGATGGATGGATGGATGGATGGACGGACGGACGGACGGACGGACGGACGGACGGATGGTAGGTAGGTAGATGATAGATAGATAGATAGATAGATAGATAGATAGATAGATAGATAGATATAGAGATGACAGATATAGATAGATAGATAGATAGATAGATAGATAGATAGATAGATAGATAGATAGATAGACAGACAGACAGACAGACAGACAGACAGACAGACAGACAGACAGACAGACAGACAGACAGACAGACAGACAGAGTGACTGACTGACTGACTGACTGACTGACTGACTTTGACCTCTTTGGCCTGCAGTGGACGTTCCTGTCTTCAGCAAGGCCTCTAAGATGTCTGAAAATCTTATGCCAAGAATCAAAGACTGACCCATTTGAAGAGCTAAATAGACCACAGTATGAAATCTCGCCTCTGTTGAATTGCTTCAGAAGAAGATAACTTCTAAAATACTGATTGGACTTGTGAAGACCAAATAAAAGAGAGGAAGTTTAAGTAGCATCTTTCCTGCTCAACAGCACCCCCTGCCAGATTAATTTAGCTACACCCAAATTCAGGAGGTCAGATGGCCAACGGAGGAGAGTAACTATGATTGTGTTCGTGCTGGAAAAGGGACAAGGATGGTGATTCGTGTCCCCAAACCTCAACACGCCTGCTTAGTGGTTCCCTTGAAGTTGCTGTCCCACAAGACAAAAGTTGGTGGGGAGAAAAACATTTTCATTGTAAGAAGGTCTGAAATTGAGGACCAGATGATCAAGTGTCACCATGGACCTTTACATGGAGAGGGGAGGAGAGAACAGTCTGCTGTTGGGAAGCATCGAACATTTGCACTTGCAAGACCTTAAGCGCGATGAACTAAGTTTTAGAAGGATAAATAAAACCAGGAGAGCATTTGAAAAGACCATAATTTTGGTCTTTCAACAAGAAGGGCTTAGTAAGGTTAGGAGGCACTTGAAGTCCACCATGATTTACATCCTGTGAGCTGGAATGCAACATTAAACACCGCCTTCCCCTTCCAAGTTCATCTTGTCATCCACGGATAAATATAAATTAGAACAAACCAAAATAAATGGGTGGGTACCAAGAATCCACAAAACAACTGACCATAATGGAAGGCCTGGTCCCTCCATTCAACAGCAAAAACAGCCCATTACTTGGTTGAAATGACTGGTTGGGCTGGAATGAAATATGATGGGACAGGAGCGTCCACTGAGTAGGATACAAACAAGTCAGAAAATAGTCAGGGAACAGCCACATAAAACAAAACATTGACCAAATGTTAGGGTGAGCTGCTTGCTCTCTCGTGTTTTTGGGATCCCTCTTATTATAGGATCCAAATCTCAGCAATGTCCCGTAGGGAGAGAAAAACTCTTGTTAGTTAGATGGGCCAGGTTGGAGGTTTTTTTTTTTTTTTTTAAAAAAGAGAACTAACAAAAATGAAGATATCTGAAGATAGAATGTTAGGGAGGGAGGGAGGCAATAAAGAAGGGGGGAGGGAGGGAAAAAGGAAGGAAGGAAAACAGGGAGGGAGGGGAGAAGGAAGGATGGAAGGAAGGATGGAAAGAAGGAAGGAAGGGGAGGGAGGAAAACAGGGATGGAGGGAAGAAGGAAGGAAGGAAGGAAGGAAGGAAGGAAGGGGAGGGAGGAAGACAGGGAGGGAGGGAAGAAGGAAGGAAGGATGGAAGGAAGGAAGGAAGGAAGGAAGGAAGGAAGGGGAGGGAGGAAAACATGGAGAGAGGGAGGAAGGAAGGATGGAAGGAAGGAAGGGGAGGGAGGGAGGAAAACAGGGAGGGAGGGAAGAAGGAAGGAAGGAAGGAAGAGGAGGGAGGAAGACAGGGAGGGAAGAAGGAAGGAAAGATGGAAGGAAGGAAGGATGGAAGGGGAGGGAGGAAAACATGGAGAGAGGGAAGAAAACAGGGAGGGAGGGAGGGAGGAAGGAAGGAAAGGAGGGAGGGGAGGGTGGGAGGAAGTGAAGGAGGAAGGATGGAAGAAAGGGAGGGAGGGAAGGGAGGAAAACAGGGAGGAAGGAAAGGAGGGAAGGGAGGGAGAAATTGAAGGGGGAAGGATGGAAGGAAGGAGTAAAAATAGTACACTCCCATTTTAGCTGGGAAAAGTCACTTCCTGTATTCCTCTGTTACTAATTTGATTCACAGGATGTTGCAAATTGAACATGGAAGCTGTTTACAAAAAAGTTTATATTTGGAACCTGAGAGGTCTATCAAATAAGATAGATATGCTAGCTCATCTCCCATAATCCCCAAGCAGCAGGTTTTTGGAACTCTTGACTGGGAATTATGGGAAATGAAGTTCGAAAGATCAACAGGTAGAGAATGTTGGCTTAGAATAAACACTAGGTTGCGTAATTAAGGTGTCCTTTCCCCCCCAAGGTGTTTTTACAATGCAAGCACTGTATATTTGTGCAAATAAAACAAACACTTTAAAAACGCATTGCAGCCATGTGTGAAGGCGGAAGGAACCATAGAAATCAAAGTGTTTTGCATAATACATTTATCTATCCTTACACAATCTATTTAGAAGAATAGATTTCGGGGAAGGAAATTCGTTCTTAAGAAACGTTCTTTTTATTGAAGAAAACCAAATTTCCTTTGTTACAGATAATTGAAGCAGTCTTATTGATTTCCCAACATCCTATATCCTAGGTTTACAGTGAATGAATAAAAACACATTTCAAATTCCACAAACATGGTGGGACGCCTTGCCAACTTATTGCATTAATTATCACACTACTGTGAAATGCAATAATGAATTGAAAGGGAAAAGGGAAAGGGGGGGGGAAATATAATCCCTCTAATAAAAAGATGCACATCGATCTTGTTCGAGATTCTTAAAACCGGAGGCAGATTTTGAAACCCCTTAACTGGCTTCTAGATTTGCCCTCTTCCTCTACCCCACATCACCCACTCCAGTGCCATAAACTTCAAGGCAATTCAACAGCTAAATGTTGGTCCAGCAGGTGGCATCGTTGTCTTCTGCCACTTGGCACCTCTTGAAAAGATTCAATGGGCAAGCAGACACACATCAAAGGGGTGTAACAGAGTAGAAGAGTTGCAAGGGGGGAGTTGGAGGTCTTTTAGTCCAACCCCCTGCTCAAGGAGGAGGCCCCGTACCATTCCAGACAAGTGGCCATTCAGGCTTTGCTTTAAAAACTCCCGTGTTGGAGAAACCACAACTTCTGGAGTTCCACTATTCATTGTTCTCGCTATCAGGAAATTTCTCCTTAGTTCTAGGATTGCTTGTCTCTTTGATTGGTTTCCATCCTTGCCCTGCCCTCTTCCCAAGGTGCTTTTTCAAGAGGCAACTGGACTTTCTGTTTTTCTTTCTTTGAATATGTTTCATTCTTCTTCTTCTTCTTCTTCTTCTTCTTCTTCTTCTTCTTCTTCTTCTTCTTCTTCTTCTTCTTCTTCTTCTTCTTCTTCTTCTCCTCCTCCTCCTCCTGCTCCTCCTTCATCATCTTCTTCTCCTCCTCCTTCCTCTCCTCCTCCTCTCCCTCTCCTTCATCTTCTCTTCCTCCTCCTCCTCCTCTTCTCCTCCTCCTTCATCTTCTTCTCCTCCTCCTTCTCCTTCCTCTCCTCCTCCTCTTCTTCTTCCTCTTCCTCTTCTTCTTATCCTCCTCCTCCTCCTCCTTCATCTTCTCCTCCTCATTCCTCTCCTCCTCCTCTTCCTCTCCTTCCTCTTCTCTTCCTCCTCCTCCTCCTCCTCTTCTTCTTCTTCTTCTCCTCCTCCATCTTCTTCTCCTCCTCCTCCTTCCTCTCCTTCCTCTCCTCCTCCTCCTCTCCTTCTTCACCTCTGAATGGATGATGAGGAATGTCTTCGAAGAAAAACCACCAAGTCCAGTTGCCTCTTTAAAAAAAGAACCTTTGGGACAACCATGACCTGGATGCTGAGAATCTCCCTAGACAACTAATGTCCCCTTCTTTCTGGGCTTCACTCAATTGTCCAATTGTATTGTTTCTCCTGGCTGTTGTTGTTCAGTGTCCGACCCATCGCGACCCCATGGACAATGTTCCTCCAGGCCTTCCTGTCCTCTACCATCCTCTGCAGTCCGTTTAAGCTCACATTGATTGCTTCAATGACTCCATCCAGCCACCTCATTCTCTGTCGCCTTCTTCTTTTGCCCTCAATCGCTCCCAGCATGAGGCTCTTCTCCAGGGAGTCCTTCCTTCTCATTAAGTGGCCAAAGTATTTGAGTTTCCTCTTCAGGATCTGGCCTTCTAAAGAGCAGCCAGGGTTGATCTCCTCTAGGACTGACCGGTTGGATGGCCTTGCAGTCCAAGGGACTCGCAGGGGTCTTCTCCAACACCAGAGTTCAAAGGCCTCCATTCTTTGGCTTCCTTCCTTCTCATTAGGTGGCCAAAGTCTTTGAGTTTCCTCTTCAGGATCTGACCTTCTAAAGAGTAGTCAGGGTTGATCTCCTCTAGGACTGACCGGCTGGATGGCCTTGCAGTCCAAGGGACTCGCAGGAGTCTTCTCCAGCACCAGAGTTCAAAGGCCTCCATTCTTTGGCTTCCTTCCTTCTCATTATGTGGCCAAAGTATTTCAGTTTCCTCTTCAGGATCTGGCCTTCTAAAGAGCAGTCAGAGATGATCTCCTCTAGGACTGACCAGTTGGATCGCCTTGCAGTCCAAGGGACTTGCAAGAATCTTCTCCAGCACCTCCTACTTAGAAAGGTTTTGTGTTTCTCAGAGAGATTACAAATCAGTGCACTGTTATGTTTGTACCACTACATTCCCGCCCCCCACAAAGAAAACCCACCGTTTTTTGGAGGGACAGTGGTTTTGTGGCAATGGGTAGAGAATGAATCATCGATTGACTATTCTAATTACTCAGCTCGCTGCAGCAATAACAATGAAAGCTATGGGAAAAAGGGAACCTACTTGGATGCAAAATAGCTCTCTCATTAATTTTGCATCCCTAATATGTTCCCTGTCGACCCATAATGCAGTTTTAGGAAGTAAGCCAAATAAGATAAATGAGGTTGAATTTGGGGCACGAAACAACAACGGAATTAGTAGCAGAAACCAATAAACATATTGGTGAGCTGTTGCTTTGATGGATTAATTTTATTCTATTTTTCCCCCTCGGAAGGTAGAACTGTCTGTAGACCAGCTTCAGACTGGCTTCCATTTCATCATCTATAATGTTCACAAGGGCTTATTGCTAACCTATGACTATCACGGCAGCTGCAAAGCCACCTGATATTCCACAAAAGATGCAGCTATTTTAAAAAGATACGGAAAGCTGCTAGGTTCATCTGCTCAGAAATACCTTTTCTAAATCACTCCTCAAGCTCTGAGTAACTGCAGTGACCTTAGATGTGATGTAGAAGAAATGTATACTAAAAAGCAGAGATATCACCCTACCAACAAAAGTGTGTCTAGTCAAGGCTTCGGTTTTCCCAGTTGCAATGGATGGCTGTGAAAGTTGGACCATAAGGACGGCTGAGCGCCAAAGAATGGAGGCCTTTGAACTCTGGTGCTGGAGAAGACTCCTGCATTGAGTCCCTTGGACTGCAAGGTGATCAAACCGGTCCGTCCTAGAGGACATCAACTCTGACTGCTCTTTAGAAGGCCAGATGCTGAAGAGGAAACTCAATTATTTTGGCCACCTAATGAGAAGGAAGGACTCACTGGAAAGAACCTCATGCTGGGAACGATGGAGGGCAAAAGAAGAAGGGGACGACCGAGACTGAGGTGTCTGGATGGAGTCACTGAAGCAGTCTGTGTGATCTTAAATGGACTGCGGGAAATGGTAGAGGAGAGGAAGGTCTGGAGGAATGTTGTCCATGAGGTCGTGATGGGTCAGACACAACTTCACAACTAACAAGAAGAAGAAGTGTAATTGGGTGCTTCTGGGTGCCAGATTTCTTCAAATGGTATTTGAAGCTATCTCAATACCATACCTACCGGAGAAGCAAAAAGCGAGTTCTCAGGTCCAGGTTTGACTATCAAAACCCTTCAATGAAGCCACTAACTGAACTGTAATCCGTAATGTGACAGAGTGAAAATTGATTACATACACGGGAAGCAATCATATTAATTCAATTTATTTTTAATTACATTTAAATGAAGGGATGTCAAGAGTCCAGTTGTCACACAACTCTGCTCATTTCACCGTCCCGGTTCCACTTTCTCTTTGAGGGCAGCCCCATACTATGCTGCCAAGGAGTTTGCACATTGCATTTCACAACGATAAGAGACTTCTCAAAGAAGTTGTTTCTTGTTCTACCCAGATGTGAGAGACGGTGCCCATGGAAGGGGAGCGGGTGGGATGGACTACAGCGAAGTGGCAGTTTCCTAGGAAGGAAAGGGTGAGACAAGAGGCAGCCCAGACCAGCACTGGAGAGGAGAGACACAGGAAGACGATTTAGGAAAGCCACTCCCTTGAATCTCCCACTGTATATTTTTTAGGTTGAGACTATTAAAGGTTTACTCTGGCAAGAGTCTGTCTGTTATGCATAAGCAAAAGAAGAGCTGATCTCTGGCTGACTTTTTTTCCACATCGTTCTCGGACTTAGCCTGACACCAGCAATATCTGTGATTGAACCTGGGGGCGGGGGGGGGGGGGAATGTCCACCTGCATGAGCAGAGGGGGAAGAGTTGGTCAACTCAGAGCTTTCCCAGAAAGAGACCCGGATCAAAATACTGCACAATCCTGAACTGGATGGAGAAACGGGGAAGAGGTTCAAGGTAGCCACGCTCTGGAATCTCCGAGCTTACATCTAGTAGCTTTATGGAGTTCTAGCTTTAATTTGTCAAGATTCTGTCCATTAGGTGTAAGCAAATAAACCACTGGATGATTGGTTTTTCAGTGTCTTCCCTCTGGGCTTTGAATGGATAAGCTTCCTTTAAAGCTTGCTTGCTTGCTTGTTTATTATTTATTTATTTAATTTATTTACCTCCCATCTCATAATTTCTGGGCTTTGCCTGGATAGGCTTCCTCTAAAGCTTGCTTGCTTAGTTAGTTAGTTAGTTAGTTAGTTAGTTAGTTAGTTAGTGTTCTGACCCCCTCCTCCATCCAGTAACGAATGCCGAGACAAGCTTAAATGAGAATGTCCTTTAATAACAAGTTCAGACTCTCGGTGGCTGAAAGCCAAGTAAACAAACGGATAAGGACCTTGGCAGCAAGACCGACAAACTTCGGCAGTAATTCAGACAAACTCTGGCAGCAATCCAGCCTGCCAAGTTTGTTTCTCTTTAGTCAAAGCATTGGCGTGGCACAAGCAGTCTCTTTTATAGTCTGGAGAGGAGCCTAATGACCATCAGCTGAGCGTAATTACCTCCTGTAATTACATAGTTGTTCTTGATGCCAGTAGCCCTTCGACGGCATGCATCCTGGAACAACTCACAGTTGGTTTCTGGATCACTTTCCTTGTCTCCTCCCCACTGATCCAAGGCTCAGGCGCCACCTGGTGGCCAACCAGTCTCTCTGCACCCTGCTCAGAGTCGGAACCCTGTCCAGGGTCCTCCACATCCTCCAGGGCCGACTCATAGGACCCCTCGCTGTCGGAGTCTGGTGGCAGCTCCAATGGCTCCTGCTGGGCCACAACAGTTAGTTATTAAATTTGTTTACCTCCCATTGCAGTTTCTGGGCTTTGCCTGGATAGGCTTCCTCTAAAGCAGTGTTTCTCAACCTTGGCAACTTGAAGATGTCCGGACTTCAACTCCCAGAATTCCCCAGCCAGCATTCGCTGGCTGGGGAATTCTGGGAGTTGAAGTCCGGACATCTTCAAGTTGCCAAGGTTGAGAAACACTGCTCTAAAGCTTGCTTGCTTGTTTCCCGGAGTCCTTCGGGATTGGGCGGCCTATAAATTTATTAAATACTTAAATCTTGCTTATTTATTTATTTAGCCCCCCAGCTCACTGTGAGGCCCAGCCTTTCCCCACATGAAGCTTGTTGAGGCCCAGTTGTTTATCCCCATATAAAACTCAAGCAGAAATGGTGCACTTAAAGACACAAAATAAATAAATCTAAACCACCCCAAAGATGCCTGTGTGCTGAGGGAGGGAGGGAAACGGCAACGCGGGGAAAATTACACATTAGCCCTCTCCATTATGAGAAAGGCTGTCATCTTTCAGCAGCCGCCGATCCATTAATCATCCAACAATCGTTCCTCCCATTCTTTCATTGAGACATTAAACTGTGGCCCTTTCTGTCTGTCACCGTTGATCATCCAGATGGAAATTAGAAATCCCAGAGCATTTTCTAGACAAATAAATAAATAAATGGTGGGCCAGCCTGGTGACCCTCAACCACTTGGAAGAGAAAGGAGGAGGTGGTAGGGGGAAGGGGCTCCATTGTCCACAGCTGTGTGGGGAGCTTCTCCTAAAGTCCAGAGGCATCACATTTATTGGTGATATATATATATTTTCATGCCTCACCGATGATGAGGGTACTCTTGAGACTCCCCCCGACGCTGAAGGGCGCGAGGTAAAATCATAATCTATAATCATTTGTATTTACACAGGGTGGACAGATAATCTGACAAAAATTAAGACGTACACCTGAGATTCATTTGAAGGGATTTTTCATCATCAGCAAAGCAATCTGTCTCGTGTATTCCAGCCTGGTCAGGGGACAGCCCATAATAGAAACAGCTGTACGTTGCAAAATGACTATCCGCAAGCTGGAAAGGAGAGCTAAATGAAGATCAGGGGCTGGGAGCAAGGCGGTGCAATAGCTAAGCAGGGTTTATGGTTGAGGAGGGGATAAAGAGAACGCAAAAAGAAGGCAGGTTCACAACTTGTGGAAGGCAATGACTTTTCTGGTCAGGAAACTGAAACGCGGTAAACTAGGAAAGAGATCTGGAGGCTAAAACATACGAAGAACGGTTGCAGGAACTGGGTATGTCTCGTTTAATGAAAAGAAGGACTAGAGGTGAAATGATAGCAGTGCTCCAAAGAGCCGAGGTGGCACAGTAGTTAGGGTGCAGTACTACAGGCCACTTCAGCTGACTGTTAACTGCAGTTCAGCGGTTCAAATCTCACCGGCTCAAGGTTGACTCAGCCTTCCATCCTTCCGAGGTGGATGAAATGAGGACCCAGACTGTGGGGGCAATATGCTGACTCTGTAAACCGCTTAGAGAGGGCTGAAAGCCCTATGAAGCGGTATATAAGTCTAACTGCTATTGCTATTGCTATTGTTTAATGAAAAGAAGGACTAGGGGAGACATGATAGCAGTCTTCCAATATCTCAGGGGTTGCCCTAAAGAAGAGGGAGTCAAGCTATTCTCCAAAGCACCTGAGGGCAGGACAAGAAGCAATGAGTGGAAACTAATCAAGGAGAGAAGCAACTTAGAAATAGGGAGAAATTTCCTGACTGTGAGAACAATTAATCAGTGAAAGAACTTGCCTCCAGAAGCTGTAAATGCTGCAACTCCTGAAGTTTTTAAAAAAAGATTTTTATTAACAAACATGTAAAATACACACAGAAAAAAAATTAGACGTACACCACATTTATACAATACAGTACGAATAGGAACTTCCTGTTTTTTATAATAGCAATCATCAATCGATACCGCTCACCTTATATTATTTCCCCTTCTATCGTATTTCATTTAGATTTCACCATTCTTAACCCTCTTATTTTACTCATAACTATTATTTTTTGAGTTTTGTTATATTCTTTCATTGATTTTTGTGTCTTTCTTCCATCTACCTATACTGTTTATCCCATATCTGGTAGAATTCTGATTCTTCCTTTCCCTGGATTTCTTTAGTTAGTTTATCCATTTCGGCACAGTCCATAATCTTTCTTACTATTTCATCTTCATTTGAAGATGTTGGATAAACATTTATCCATACTTTGTTCGGGTCAGACTTAAGGCGGCTAGTTCTAAGTTGTCGAAGCCCAAAATTTCAAGCCTGGTGGCGTAAGATATTCTGTTGCCAGCAGAGGAGTGGAGGACTCTTCTCGTGAAATACCTCTGGACTCGTTCAATCGTATTAATGTCCGATATACACTGTGGATTCCAGGCAGACAAACTGTATTCGAGAATTGGTCTGGCAAAGGTTTTGTATGCTCTGGTTAGCAGTACAATATTACCAGAGAAGAAGCTACACAAGATTAGGTTAACAACTCTTAATGCCTTTTTTTTTGGCAATGTTGTTACCGTGGGCTCTGGCACTTTGTAACAGCGGTGGGATTCAGCCGGTTCGCACCTGTTCGGGAGAACCACTTGGTAACTTTCTAAGTAGTTAAGAGAACCGATTGTTGCAAGAATTCTCCTTTTGTTTTTTTCCATTTTACAGGGCTAATCCTGTAAGGAAGGCAGGAAGGAAACATTCTGGTGTTGTTTCTAGACTCATCTTTATTGCCCTGCTTACAGAAACTGCCTCTACGATTAACCCTTATTACCATTGTAACAACTAAGGCGAAGCGCCCATCGGCCTGAGTGACATTGACTTGGCCACACCCACATGATCACATGACTACCGAGCCCCGCCTACCCAGCTGGTCATTAGGGCAGAGAACTGGTTGGTCAATTATTTGAATCCCACCATTGCTTTGTAAGATTGTAAGATGAAGGCAGGAACTGAATCCATTGGGAACCAGCCTGAGGTGGCTCACTTTGATCTCAAAGTCAAGTCCTGCTTTGCATCTGTTCAGCTTTGGTCTTAGTGCAAGCAGCCTATGCTGGCTTTACATTGAAGTGAAAACAGGCTCGCCCCTTCTGTTTGATCCATTGTGGTTGGGCTTGATTGATAGGTTCAGGTGCCAGAGGTACCTGCTCTCAATTTCCCTGCAATTAAACGGGGGGCGAGCCAGGGAAGTTGAGAAATCATCCTCCATTTGGCTACCGCTCTGATCCCGTGGATATCTAAGAGCCAAGGTGGCGCAGTGGTTAAATGCAGCACTGCAGGCTACTGCTAGATCAGCAGGTCAGCGGTTCAAATCTCACCGGCTCAGGGTTGACTCAGCCTTCCATCCTTCCGAGGTGGGTAAAATGAGGACCCAGATTGTTGGGGGCAATATGCTGACTCTCTGTAAACCGCTTAGAGAGGGCTGAAAGCCCTATGAAGCGGTATATAAGTCTACTGCTATTGCTATTGCTATTTTCAACTAATCCATCCCTTGTTCACACCGGTGGGTTTGGTTTGATGAATCAAGGAAGACCTAAAAGAGCTGGGAGCAGATTACAGATCTCTCACACAGTGTTTCACTAGACTTGCACAACTGTACATTTTATCCAACAGCTGTGTAAATGTATTGGGGGGGGAGGGGGGCACTAATCCCCATGCAAAGCATTGCGATTTTTTTTTTTTAAAAAGAAATCGGGCGGAGGCAGAAGCTGCATTACAATAAATCACTGCCAAGGGAAGGTTGATCTTTCTATTGCTACAAGGTGCTGTGGCTCTGGCAACACGGACAAACACAGTTACCAGTGGTGGGATTCAAAAATTTTTACTAACGGTTCTGTGGCTGTGGCATGGCTTGGTGGGCATGGCTTGGTAGGCGTGGCAGGGGAAGGATACTGCAGAATCCCTATTCCCATTCCACCTCACTAACCTGTTTTCCAGCTCCGTTCTCCTGTGAAAGGGCCGCAAAAGAAGGGTTCACCGACAAATGCACGGCCGACAAATGTGCGGCGACAAAACCGCTGCGACAAAACGGCAAAATCGAAAGCGCGCCCACTAAAGTGCGTCGGCAAATGCGCGCCGACAAAAGCGCGCCATCGAAAACAACGCGAAAACAACGGTAACAACGTTAACAACCCTAACCGTAACCCTTACCCTAACCCTAACCCTAATCCTAACCTAAAAACCCTAATCGCGCTTTTGTGGGTGCGGTTTTGTCAGCGCGCATTTGTCGGGAGCGCATTTGTTGGGTCACGCAAAAGAAGACCCAGCCATCAGCTGGGAATCGGGAGGCAGCAAATAGATGGGGGCAGGGACAGTCAGAGGTGGTATTTGCCGGTTCTCTGAACTACTCAAGTTTCAAGTTTATTGGAATTTGTATGCCGCCCACTCCCAGGGGACTCTGGGCGGCTCAAAATTTTCAGCAGTAACTGGATAGATATAAATTGGATTCCACTTTCCCTTCCCCAAAATCTTACCTTCCCACGTTGTTAAGAAGACCTTTAAAATGTTTAATTGGCATTTTTGTGTCAGCAACATACTCTATATAATTCTTCCTTCCTTCCTTCCTTCCTTCCTTCCTTCCTTCCTTCCTTCCTTCCTTCCTTCCTTCCTTGTTTAGAAAAATATTAGATGGATCCCTATGAGAGAGGGAGGGAGGGAGAGAAGAAGGGAGAAAAGAAGGAAATGTGGGAGGGAGGAAAAAAGGAAACAGGGGAGGGAATAACAAAATGAGGGAGGGAAGGTAGAAGAGAGGAAGGAAGGAAGGAAGGAAGGAAGGAAGGAAGGAAGGAAGGAAGGAATCCACTATGAGAACAATTTCAAAATTGTGATTAATTGGACAAGGAGTTGTCACTACACTCCATTGATGTAGCGGCCTCTGCTTTTAATTAAATAAAAATGTCTCCGAGCATTTTTAATGTCAGAGCAACATTTACAAAAGGAGACATTAACTTGTCACTCATTGATCTGTAACATTACCAGCTGTGACAAGAGGTCTTTGTGTAATGGCAGCTCTTCAACCTCTAAAGAGTTTGATATCCCATAGATTTTTTTTTACAGTCTTTTTTTGGGGGGGCAATGGAGGTTGTGGGTAAAATCTTCTAGACCTTTGATTTATGGTTCATATTTTGTAAATTGGGTGAAACGAGGTGATGGGAGAGGGGGGAAAAAAGCATAGTTTTACGTATCTCTATAAATTATGTAAATATGTGTCCCTAGAAAATAGTAGGGCTGAATTCCCAAATTAGCAGGTAATCTTCGGACCCATTCTTCATTTGCTCTGATTTTTCCCCAATTCATGATGAAACTCTTGTTCTTTTCTAGACTTCTTCAGCATTGTTCTGTGAATGCAAGGTGGCGCAGTGGTTAGAGTGCTGTACTGCAGCCACTTCAGCTGACTGCTATCTGCAGTTCGGCGGTTCAAATCTCACCGGCTCAAAGGTTGACTCAGCCTTCCATCCTTCCGAGGTGGGTGAAATGAGGACCCGGATTGTTGTTGGGGGCGATATGCTGACTCTGTAAACCGCTTAGAGAGGGCTGAAAGCCCTATGAAGCGGTATATAAGTCTAACTGCTATTGCTATTGCTATCAATATAATGACACTGAACAATCGCTTCACCAGATGAACTTCAATCCAAAGCAAGAAAGGAATTCATAATCAATGTGTTACATGTATTAAATTAAAGCTCATCTCTGGCCTCTGTAATTACAAATCTTTGGGCCCCTTAAAGACTAAGTCACAAATAGACAAAACGGTGCCTACTGAATATCTGCTGGAGTGTCCTAACTTATCTCTCCCTGAAATCCTCCAGACTTTTCCCCATCTGATTGAGAATTGTTCAATTTTTTCCCCCAATGTTACAATAAATGCATGAATGAATAAATAATTGATATGATTGATTGGATGGATGGATGAATGAATGAATCAGAGGTGGGTTCCTTCCAGTTCGCACCAGTTCGGTAGAACTGGTTGGTCAAATCTACCGAACCGGTTAGAAGAGGTTCCACCAGTGGACCCAGAAAGCAGGCCATACCTATAGAGGTTGTTCCAAAAAATTTTGAAACACACCACTGACACACCCATACCCACACACACACAGACTCACACAGAGAGAGAAAAAGGAAGAGAAAGAAAGGAAGAAAGAAATAAATAAAAAGAAAAAAGAAAGAAAAAGTGAGAGAGATAAAAGAAAAAAAGGGAAAAAGGGACAGAAAGACAAAAGGAAGGAGAGAGAGAGAGAGAGAGAGAGAGAGAGAGAGAGAGAGAGAGAGAACACATGGCCGGCAAGCCACTCCCACCAGGTCACATGGCCTGCAAGCAACTCCCACCAGGTCACATGGCCGGCAAGCCACTCCCACAAAGGAGACCACACCCACAGAGTAGATTCAAAAAAATTTTGAAACCCACCACTGGAATTAATGTGTCAGGCCTGCAGCCATCTTTTCTTTTGGATCTTTGGCCTGCCACACTTGCTATTATTGTACTATGCATTTTCTATTGTGGGAAAATGGGAGGGGGGATTCTAAGGAGTTACATACTATGTAGCCATAACAAAATTCTTTCTAGAAACCCAAGGTCATCCTTTGTCTCTGCACCTGACCGGATCTGGATGGGTGGAATTGTCAGCATGGCAGTGGGAGATTGGATTATGTGATGGAGTTGTGGGTGTGGAGGCAAAATCTTGAACTTTCAACTGGGGGGGGTGGGGAAACGGGAAGCTTTCAGATTCGGGTTTCCCAGATGTTTCAACATGGCTCTCTTCATAAATTGGAACTTTGAGCAATGCTTTGCCTTGGACTCTGATTTAATTTTGGATGCTATTTGGAACGCTGACACTGGGTGTGTGTGTGTGTGTGTGTGTGTGTGCATATAATACAACACTTCAGGCTAGACAACCACTAAGATTTTGTGGCTTCCCTGGGAGCATCCACTTAGTAGCAGTAGATTTCAGCCAGACAATTTCACTTAGTGTTTTATCCCAACCCTTCCATTGTTAAATAAGGCTTTTCGCCTTTTCATCACCTGGCACCCAGGCACCCTAATATTTAGCCTTAGAACAATTTCCTTTGGCAGACACAAATACGAGATCCCTGGTGGGTTAATTTGACAGAGCTCCTTTGTTAACTCCATAATGTAGCCTTATGTTTTATACACAGGTAAGCTTCAAGAGTGCATTTCTTTAATGCAATGCAATATTTATCAGATCCGAGATCTAAAGTGTACATATTCAATTTTCATGCATATCTTTACATGATTCATGAAACTCTTCTCATTAGTTTGTTTTTTGCGAATTGCTGTCTACGCAGAGCCTTAGTCCTCAGCCTAGTGTCACACTAAAAAGCTTTATTTAGCCTCCTTTGAACAAAACTCAGTTTACGTTCCAGTCAGGATTAGAGAGAGGGAAACACCTCCCATCAGATTTTGGGTAGCATGCTATAAAAGAAATAAAATAAAAAGATTCCCAGAAGAGTGCTAAATTTATGATGAAGCCAAATAGGTTACATTCATTCAGCTTAGAGAGAGACTTTTAAATGTGTGTTTAAATGTGGTATCAAGCATTTGAAGTGGCCTGTGAATCATAGCTGTGGTTGTGTTGCCTTCTTTTAAACGTTTTAGTGACTTCATTGCTTTGGAATTGAAAGACAGGGTGTAGGGAATGTTCTCCCATATTAATTAGGCTTTGTGGTCAACTCTGGAGTTTCTCTGTCTAGTGGCTGATCTGGAGTGTTAGTACTGGGACAAGGATTAATCGCCATCTATTAAGACAAAAAGATGTTCGTGTGGATGAGTTTCATATTGCTTCAACAATGGCTGGGTGATGAGCATGGACGTGGCTTGTTGGAAGCCAGCTAAGACAGTTGCAAATAGCAATCCTATGAGGAATGATGCTGCATTCATCATACGTTCTTGCTGATTGCCAAGTGCCCAAATGCTTCCCTGTGTCCTTGAACAAGGTGCATAGATTGAACAGATCTGGAGAAGGGAGGGAATGGGGATTTTTCAGTATCCTTCCCCTGGAGTGGGGAGGGAATGGAGCTTTTGCGGTATCCTTCCCCTGGAGTTGGGAGGGAATGTGGATTTTGCAGTATCCTTTCCCTGGAGTGGGGAGGGAATGGAGATTTTGCAGTATCCTTTCCCTGGAGTGGGGAGGGAATGGACCTTTTGCAGTATCCTTCCCCTGGAGTGGGGAGGGAATGGGGATTTTGCAGTATCATTCCCCTGGAGTTGGGTAGGAATGGAGATTTTGCAGTATCCTTCCCCTGGAGTGGGGAGGGAATGGAGATTTTGCAGTATCCTTCCCCTGGAGTTGGGTAGGAATGGAGATTTTGCAGTATCCTTCCCCTGGAGTGGGGAGGGAATGGAGATTTTGCAGTATCCTTCCCCTGGAGTTGGGTAGGAATGGAGATTTTGCAGTATCCTTCCCCTGGAGTGGGGAGGGAATGGAGATTTTGCAGTATCCTTCCCCTGGAGTTGGGTAGGAATGGAGATTTTGCAGTATCCTTCCCCTGGAGTGGGGAGGGAATGGAGATTTTGCAGTATCCTTCCCCTGGAGTGGGGAGGGAATGGACCTTTTGCGGTATCCTTCCCCTGGAGTTGGGAGGGAATGGGGATTTTGCAGTATCCTTTCCCTGGAGTGGGGAGGGAATGGACCTTTTGCAGTATCCTTCCCCTGGAGTGGGGAGGGAATGGGGATTTTGCAGTATCCTTTCCCTGGAGTGGGGAGGGAATGGAGATTTTGCAGTATCCTTCCCCTGGAGTGGGGAAGGAATGGACCTTTTGCAGTATCCTTTCCCTGGAGTGGGGAGGGAATAGAGATTTTACAGTATCCCTCCACTGCCATGCCCACCAAGCCATGCCCACCAAGCCACGCCCACAGGACCAGTAGTAAAAAAAAATTGAATCCCACCACTGGTTCTTTGGTAATTGGAATGCTATCATTTTCCTACATCAGTGGGCTCCATTCTGAAGCTCTGGTGAGATATCACATATTTGGGCTTCAAACTCCACCTGCTTTCTAAGAAGGACATCCCACTGACCTCTCTGCGGTGGCTTCTCAGCAGCAACTCATACGATTTCTGGAGTAAAATAATTGTAGCTTGCTGCACAGTTTCTAAAGCTTGATCTGAATCCAGATTGGAACTGTTCCCAATGATTAATGCTCCATCAATGATTTAACAAGCCTTATCCTTGTTTTGAACTCTAGAAAAAGAGCAGAGAAGAACAAGAACGATGAGGCTAAAACACGAAGAATGATTGCAGGAACTGGGTATATCTACTTTAATGAAAAGAAGGACTAGGGGTAACATGATAGTAGTCTTCCAATATCTCAGGGGTTGCCACAAAGAAGAGGGAGTCAAGCTATTCTCCAAAGCGCCCGAAGGCAGGACAACAAACAATGGAAGGAAACTAATCAAGGAGAGAAGCAACCTGGAATTAAGGAGAAATTTCCTGACAGTGAAAACAATTAACCAGTGGAACGACTTGCCTCCAGAAGTTGTGGGTGCTCCGACAGTGGAGGTTTTTAAGAAGAAACTGGGGAATCTCTTGTCTGAATTGACGCAGGGTTTCCTGCTTGAGCAGAAGGTTGGACTGTCCCTTCCAACTCTGTTATCGTTATTTGGTTAAAGATGGGAGAAAGAAAGAGAAGATTCTCATGACCCTTTCTAAGTCTCCATTGCATCTGCAGACCAGGCCCATTCATTTGTCAATTATTTGTCTTTGATTCGGGGCACCGTGCAGAGGTGGGTTCCTACCAGTTTGCACCTATTCGGTAGAACCGGTTCGTCAAATCTACCGAACCGGTTAGAAGAGGTTCCACCAGTGGACCCGGAAAGCAGGCCACACCTACAGAAGAGGTTCCAAAAATGTTTGAAACCCACCACACACAGAGAGAGAGAGAGAGAGAGAAAGAGAGAGAGAGAGAGAGAGAGAGACTCACACAGAGAGAGAAAGAGAAAGAAAGGAAGAAAGAAAAAAAGAAAGAAAAAGTGAGAGAGAGATGAAAGAAAAAAAGGAAAAAGGGACAGAGAAACAAAAGGAAGGAAAGAGAGAGGGGGGAGAGAGAGAGAGAGAGAAAAAACATGGCCGGCAAGCCACTTCCACCGGGTCACATGGCCAGCAAGCCACTCCCACAAAGGAGGCCACACCCACAGAGTAGGTTTGAAAAATTTTTGAAACCCACCACTGGCACCGTGGTACTCTCTAGCAATGAGCGTCCCAATTTGCAGGGTTTTTAAAACGGTGAATCATTACTCCTGCCAATCTTACAATGTTTTCTTTGCTCTGCAATTTCTCGGCTCAGGCAAGCAAATCGTCGAGAGTGTCAAAAATCAAGCTCCATTTTGAAATGCTCATAAACCCAAACAACAACAACAACAACAGCAAAAAAGAGAGAAGTGGAAGCGAAAAATAAAATAAAATAAAATCTGCCAAGAGTCACGGTTCTGCCATTTCCTTCTGCAGACTTTGCTTAAAATAAAGCAAAACCCGAACTGTCCTACAAATCGGTTTTCATTTGTCATTGTGCTTCTTTATTTTGATAACATCCAGTTGTGCCTTCGATGCAATATTTATCTAGTCCAATATCTCCCTTTTATGATAGTAAGTGTCTCCTCCTCGGAGCTTAACGTGACAACGAGATGGCTACAGAAAAGCTTGTAAATTCTTGTAAGTTGCTAAACTTCTTGGGAACCTTATAATTAAACATGATGTCTAACATCTGGGAATGCGCTATCAACATTTTATTTACAGGGATTTTACGTGTCTGTGTCTGTGTGTGTGTGTTGTGTGCTTTATACTCTTGGCAATGCATTAAGGTAAGGCAAAGCTGGGAATTTGTTCTCCTTTTGAAGGGATATGTGTTAATTATAAATTTGCAGCTGCTTTTTTTTTCTTAAAAAAGAAATTAAAGTTGCATGTTTCACTTTGTTATGCCATCCATGTTCCTAAAGCTGGAAAAATCAAGATCAAAAGCCTGTTGTCAAACAATTCTTACAATCAGCCAATCTTTTCGTACAAAGGAATCTCTCTCTCGTCCCCTTTCCCACCGAAAAAACTGGTAGGATCGCTGAAGGAAAGATTAGGATAGGTGATTTTTTTTGCGGAGGAGGAGGAGGAAGAAGAAGAGGAGGAAGACTGTAGGGTCCTTGGTACTCTCTGAGTAATATAGCAATAGCAATAACATGTAGATTTATATACCGCTTTACAGTGCTTTTACAGCCCTCTCTAAGTGGTTTACAGAGTCAGCCTCTTGCCCCCAACAATCTGGGTCCTCATTTTACCCACCTCGGAAGGATGGAAGGCTCAGTCAACCTTGAGCCTGGTAAGAATTGAACTGCCGAACTGTTGGCAGCTGGTCATCAACAGAAGTAGCCTGCAGTACAGCATTTTAACCACTGCAACACCATGGCTCAACAGATGGTTCATGACCCAACTAGGGAACATCATCAGTGTCATTCTGACTTAACTTAGAATGATTGAATTGAAGGTGATTGAAGTGATTATCTGAAATGGTGGCCTGAATAGGATTTTTCATAATTCATGCCGAAAAAGTATTCTCCCTTCTTCTTCCTCCTCCTCCTCCTCCTCCTCCTCCTCCTCCTCCTCCTCCTCCTCCTCCTCCTCCTCCTCAGATACCAGGATAGAAAGTGGGAGAACATGCGTTCGAGTGCTGCCTTTGATATGAAAGTCAGTCAGGTGACTTTGGGTCAATCACCAAGAGACTGGGAGTTCTAGTTCTACCTTAGGCATGAAAGCCAACTGGGTGACTTTGGACTAGTTCCTCTCTCTCAGGCAACTCACCTCACACTGTTGTTGTTGTTGTTATGCTTGTTGTTGGGAAAACAGGAGGAGCAAGGAGTGTTGAATGTATTTGTTGACTTATTATTTTTTTAAAATAATAAAGGTGGGCTAAAGGTAAAGGTTCCCCTCAGAAATATGTGCTAGTCATTCCCGACTCTAGGGGGCAGTGCTCATCTCTGTGTCAAAGCCGAAGAGCCAGCGCTGTCCGAAGATGTCTCCGTGGTCATGTGGCCAGCAGGACTCAATGCTGAAAGCACATGGAACGCTGTTCCTTTTCCACCAAAGGTGGTTCCTATTCTTCTACTTGCATTTTTTACGTGTTTTTGAACTGCTAGGTTGGCAGAAGCTGGGACAAGTCACGGGAGCTCACTCCGTTACATGGTGCTAGGGATTCGAACCACCAAACTGCTGACCTTTCGATCAACAAGCTCAGCGTCTTAGCCACTAAGCAACCGTGTCCCATGGTGGTTAAAGGTGAGATACAAACACACACAAAACATTGTGGGAGAAACCCATCCATTCTTCTTCTCAATAGGGAGTCTAAACCATGTTGGAATTTTTGCTTCCAGTGATGTGATATATTCAACCTCTGGATCTTTTTATTCATCTCTTCATGATGTCCAGAAATGGTGAATTCTTTTTTTTTAATTATTCTTTCTTTGCTTTCTTGCATATCAGGCCAAACTTTCCCCCTTAAATATATCATTTTTCCTTTCTTAAGCCTGCGAAATGTTGAAGGGAAGGTTTGAAGGCAAGGAAACACCAATTTTATGAAATTATTCTTTTAATTAGATCCTTGCAAAAGTGCTTAGATATATAAAAACATTAAATAGATCTAATGAAGTGGAATGGAGTGCTAAGTTTTAATTAAACAAACTCGAACATTGGCAGAAAGGATATTAAATGATCTTTTGAAATGGAAATGGTCCACTTAGCTTTTCACTTCATGTTATGAATGCAGAAGCAGAGACAAGAGGCTCATCCAATGTATCATCCGCGAAGTCTCCTGTATCAAGCATGCCAATACCGAAATACACCCATCTCTATCTTTGGACCAATTCAGAAAACAGACAACTCCGCATGAAATCACCAGTGTCCTCTTTGGGGCGTGTGAAAATAACTTTTCAGTATGACATTACGAACGAAAAGTCAATGAGCTTCAGTAAAGGAGAATATTTGCAGATCAGGGTTGAAATGAGGGGTCCTTGGTGCTTTCTGAACTTGGTGGTTTTCTTGCAGATGTTTCATTACCCAAACTAGATAACATCCCCAGTGCTTAAAGGGAGAGGGGTTTGCAGAGGGGGGGAGGAGGAGGAGGAGGAGGAGGAGGAGGAGGAAAAGGAGGAAGAAGGAGACAACTGTGGGGTCCTTGGTGCTCTCTAAGCTTGGTGGTTTTCTTGCAGATGTTTCATTACCCAAACTAGATAACATCCCCAGTGTTAGAAGGGAGAGGGGTTTGCAGAGGGGAGGAGGAGGAGGAGGAGGAGGAGGAGGAGGAGGAGGAGGAGGAGGAGGAGGAGGAGGAGGAGGAGGAGGAGGAGGAGGAAAAAGAAAAAGAAGAAGACAACTGTGGGGTCCTTGGTGCTCTCTAAGCTTGGTGGTTTTCTTGCAGATGTTTCAAACTAGATAACATCCCTAGTGCTTGAAGGGAGAGGGGTTTGCAGAGGGGAGGAGGAGGAGGAGGAGGAGGAGGAGGAAAAAGAAAAAGAAAAAGAAGGAGACAACTGTGGGGTCCTTGGTGCTCTCTAAGCTTGGTGGTTTTCTTGCAGATGTTTCATTACCCAAACTAGATAACATCCCCAGTGTTAGAAGGGAGAGGGGTTTGCAGAGGGGAGGAGGAGGAGGAGGAGGAGGAGGAAAAAGAAAAAGAAGGAGACAACTGTGGGGTCCTTGGTGCTCTCTAAGCTTGGTGGTTTTCTTGCAGATGTTTCAAACTAGATAACATCCCTAGTGCTTGAAGGGAGAGGGGTTTGCAGAGGGGAGGAGGAGGAGGAGGAGGAGGAGGAAAAAGAAAAAGAAAAAGAAGGAGACAACTGTGGGGTCCTTGGTGCTCTCTAAGCTTGGTGGTTTTCTTGCAGATGTTTCAAACTAGATAACATCCCCAGTGTTAGAAGGGAGAGGGGTTTGCAGAGGGGAGGAGGAGGAGGAGGAGGAGGAGGAGGAGGAGGAGGAGGAGGAGGAAAAAGAAAAAGAAGAAGACAACTGTGGGGTCCTTGGTGCTCTCTAAGCTTGGTGGTTTTCTTACAGATGTTTCAAACTAGATAACATCCCTAGTGCTTGAAGGGAGAGGGGTTTGCAGAGGGGAGGAGGAAGAGGAAGGAGGAGGTGGAGGAGGAGGAGAAGAAAGAAGGAGGAGGAGGAGGTAGAAGAGGAGGAGGAAAAAGAAGAAGAAGGAGACGAAGGAGAATTTGAGGTCCTTACTTGAAGACCTCTGAGGTCCCTTCCAGCCCTATGATTCTATGATGAGTTACCTAGTTTGGATAATGAAACATCGGCAAGGATACAACCAAGCTCAGAGAGCACCAAGGACCCCTCAATAAGCTTCAGGTTAGCCATGAAATCTTATTGATTTCAATGGGTCTTCACCTGTTCTTCTTCTTTTTTAAAAAAAAAGAAAAAGGAAAGAGGGCTCGAATTTAACAGATCTCCATGCATTAAACGGGGAGAAATCTGTTGAGCAAGCATCTATGAAACGCGGCTTGCTCCCCCCCTCCCCTCCCCTCCCCTCCCCTCCATCAAATTTCTTTATCCACAGAAACCTATTTATAGGACCAGGATTCTAATAAACACAGATTGCAGAGCAAAGAAAAAAAAGGTCAGCAGAGTATACCAGAAGCTTTATTGATGTCTTGTCAATCAATCTTTTTTTTTTATTTTGTTGTCTGTTTTTTTTTTTAGAGGAGGAGGAGGAGGAGGAGAAAATGCATGTAAGCACTTTCCCCTTGTCTAATAGCAGATTTATTGAGCTGCTTTTCTTTTGTTTGGAACAAATCAGCTCCCAGATATGATAAGGGATGACAGGCCATTATCAACTTTGTGGTGGAGGGTCAACCTGGATATCAACCCTGTGTATGAAGCGGGACTTCCTGGGGAATAGCCGGAGCGTTTTCAAATATAATAATTTCCAATCAACTTTCCCCCTTGCCTTCCGCGGCAATGCGCTCGAGGGGCCTCGTTTGCAAGCAGAGGCCACAACACGCTGGACAAATATATACAGTCAAATATATTGTCTTTCTGTAATTTTGTTAAGACAATAAAAACAGGTCAGCCCCGATGTGAGCATCTGGGGTATCGTTGCCAAGAGGATTTGAGATCAGCAGGCATTTATCTGATGGGCAAAATGCTGGAAAACTCTGCAATCGATTAAAAAATGGCCTTGTTTTTTTCACCTTGTAAAAACGTTTTTTTCCCAGGCTCTGCATCGTACTGCAATATCTGTCTGTCTGTCTGTCTGTCTGTCTGTCTGTCTGTCTGTCTGTCTGTCTGTCTGTCTATCTATCTATCTATCTATCTATCTATCTATCTATCTATCATCTGTCTATTTATCTATCTTATCTATCTATCCATCCATCCATCCATCCATCCATCCATCCATCCATCCATCCATCCATCCATCCATCCACCCACCCACCTTTTTCCCCAGTGTGCATCATACTGCGATATCTATCTATCATCTATCTATCTATCTATCTATCTATCATCTATCTATCTATCTATCTATCTATCTATCTATCTATCTAATCTATCTATCTATCTATCTATCATCTATTATCTACCTACCTACCTACCTACCTACCTACCTACCTACCATCTATCTATCTATCTACCTACCTACCTACCTAACCATCTATCTATCTATCTATCTATCTATCTATCTATCTATCTATCTATCTATCTATCTATCTATCTATCTATCTATCTATCTATCTATCTATCTATCTATCTACCTACCTACCTACCTACCTACATACCTACCTACATACCTACCATCTATCTATCTATCTATCTATCTATCTATCTATCTATCTATCTATCTATCTATCTACCTACCTACCTACCTACCTACCTACCTACCTACCTACCTACCTACATACATACATACCTACCTACATACCTACCTACCCACCTTCCTTCCTCTTGTAAATGTGTTTTTATTTTCCATTTTCATTTTGTACAGTCACATATATACTGTGCATTACCGGGGCCATATAACATTAAACAATAAACACAGCTATTCCTCTTGTCAACAATACCCCCCAAAATAGAAACCCAATGTACCTCTTCGACCCTCCATACACCCTTGCTTTCGCCCCCCTCCAACTTTCCATCTTCCCTCCAATATTCCCCTCTACCCTACTTCCCCTCCCCCTCTACCACTCCTCTCTCCCAGTACACTCCCTCCACCTTCCCTCCTATCTACCTACCTACCTACCTACCCACCTTCCTTCCTATCTACCTACCTACCTACATACCTACCTACACATATAAAATAGTAATAATTGGCTTGCTGTAAAGCAAAGTTCAAGGATCTGTTATAAACTTTATTTACAAGTATGCCAGTGGTGGGTTGCAGGCGGTACGTCCCGGTACGGGTGTAGCGGAGCCTGCCCGGAGAACCGGATAACATTCAGAGAGCCCAGCCACCCGCCCAAGCTCCTTACCCGTCTTTTAAGTCTTTAGCACTTCCACGCATGGCATGTACAGCACCTGCGCTCTGCAGCTGGAGCGTCGCAGAGGCTCATGGAGGCGCTAAGACGCATGCGCGTGCTGCACCCATCCATGTGGGCGCTGCCAGGCCCGTTCCAACTGTACCGATTGGAACGGGATCTGGAACCCACCACTAAAATATGCCTTTTAGGTAGAGAATGAGATGGCTGGACCACAGTGGTGGGTTTCAAAAATTTTTGGAACCTACTCTGTGGTGTGGCCTCCTTTGTGGGAGTGGCTTGCCAGCCATGTGACCTGGTGGGAGTGGCTTGCCAGCCATGCGTTCTCTCTCTCTCTCTCTCTCTTTCCTTCCTTTTGTCTCTCTGTCCCTTTTTTATTTTTTCTTTCATCTCTCTCTCTCTCTTTCTTTTTTCTTTATTTCTTCCTTTCTTTCTCTTTCTCTTTCTCTTTCTGTGTCAGTCTGTCTCTCTCTCTCTCTGTGTGTGTGTGTGTGTGTGTGTGTGGCAGTGGTGGGTTTCAAAAATTTTTGGAAGCTCTTCTGTAGGTGTGGCCTGCTTTCTGGGTCCACTGGTGGAACCTCTTCTAACCGGTTCGGTAGATTTGACGAACCGGTTCTACTGAACCAGTGCGAACTGATAGGAACCCATCTCTGTTGGACCACTGAAGCAGTAGGCAGGAGCTTAAATGGGCTCCAGAGGATGGTAGAGGACAGGAAGTCCTGGAGGAACATTGTTTATGGGGTTGCGATGGGTCGGCCATGATTTTGCAATTAACAACATTTTTATTAGGTATAATATCAGTTAAACTTGATAAGAAAAGTATTTAATATTGCACGTCTTTCTTGATAGATCATATCTACACAATGCTGAGAAAACGAAGAAACACCCCAAGATATAGGAAAAAATGAAGAAGACACTAGAGTGTGGAGAAATGAACAGACTGACATTAAAAATGAAACAGCAAGAAGCTCTAGAATATAATCAAACATGGAATTTATTTTATCAGTGGTTGGGAAAAAGGGGTGGGGTTTAAGAACGCAATGTGTATTGTTAAGCAAATGAAACACCCAGACAACACGATGTTTATTAAGCACTAAGAAATGTAATGAATAAAAAAATTAATTAAGAAGAAAAGAAAAGAAAAGGACAGGCTTCCATTTCCCCCACTTAAAAACAACGTAGATCTACTTTCTCCCGTGTTCCAAAGTGGAGGGGGTTTGGGGGAAATACAAATTCATCTTCCCTTTGTTCGTTATGGTAAATCCTTTCCCCCTCAGATGAAGGAGGAAAAAAATGTTGCAAGAGGGGGCATTATAATTTAATATCCCAAAGGTGCCTCTTGGCCTTGTTAAGAAGGAAAGATAAATAACTATCATAAAGAGTGGGGCTTATCCATTCAATCCTCTCAATATTATGTTTGCATAATATGGCTTTTCCTGAAAAGAAAAGCACGTGATGAAGATGAATATATTCATGTATGCTCTCACAAGTGAAGGCGCTGGCCCTTTTCTTCACAATTCTCTTTAGTAGATCTCTTAGAAGACCCAAAGGCAAAAGATGACAAATGCACTGAATTTGGCGATACAAAGGGAAATCATTTCTCTAGTTCGGTGCACACATGAGAACAGCTAGGATTTCTTTCCATAAATCCTTGTAGTTTTCTTCTAGTCCAGGATCGGCAACCTTACAATACTCAAAGAACCACAAAGGTCCTAAACGGAAGCCCCCCATTCAATTCTGGAGTAGATTGGAAGTCTGGTTCCCCCACCATAGAGTTTCCTCCTAGCGCGGCATCCTTTTTCCTCTACCTGCCCTAACCAAAAGCCCTATTAATTGTGGAGCTGACTGGTGACATGGAGCTGCAGCAGAGGGATGAAAGAGCCACATATGGCTCCGGAGCCGCAGGTTGCTCTAGTCGCCTGGATGACACTGGCAGCAAAAGCAAATAATTAAGTAAATAACGGGACTGGTGTCCCAGCGGCGAAAGAGTTTAGAACATTATCCTTTCCCCTTATTTTCACAGTTTGGGGACAGCCTCCACTATTCCTCTGTTTGCACGTCTTAGCAGTGGTTGTTTGAAGAAGCATCATTCCGTTCAGATATTGAATCAAAATAAAAATGGAAATTGCGGCGTTGAAATATTTCTAATACAAGATGCAAGAACAGTCAGTACAGACGACGCTCATATTTTTTTTTAAAAAAAATAACTAGAATTGGCGGATGAAATAAGTAAGGTTTGGAACTGAAATATAATGCATTATAGACATCATTTCAGGTTATAACCTCTGTTAAACTAACCGATTTATGTTGGAAGCTTAAGACACAGATGCAATAATAAAGGTAAATATAAAGGTTCCCCTCACACATAAGTTCTAGTCGTTCCTGACTCTAGGGGGCAGTGCTCATCTCCATTTCAAAGCCGAAAAGCCAGCGCTGTCCGAAGACGTCTCCGTGGTCATGAGGCTGGCATGACTAAACGCCGAAGGTGCATGGAACGCTGTTATCTTCCCACCAAAGGTGGTCCTTATTTTTCTACTTGGGATAAAATTAATACCCCAAAATACTTTATAAAAATAAAGTAAAAAAAAAATGTTGGGTAAAATATAGGAGACATTCGGATATGATCAAATTATTTGTAAAATAATAAAGGCAGGATATAAATAATAAGAGCCAAGGTGGAGCAGTGGTTAGAGTGCAGCAGTGCAGGCTACTTCAGCTGACTGCAGTTCTGCAGTTCGGCTGTTCAAATCTCACCGGCTCAAGGTTGACTCAGCCTTCCATCCTTCCGAGGTGGGTAAAATGAGGACCCAGGCTGTGGGGGCGATATGCTGACTCTGTAAACCGCTTAGAGAGGGCTGAAAGCCCTATGAAGCGGTATATAAGTCTAACTGCTATTGCTTTGCTATTGCTAATAATGCATAGAAATCAACCAGACCAACAAGAAGAAAGCCGTAAAACTCAGAGAGCACCAAGGACTCTACAATTCATTTATGAAACAAGATTTTTGCAACCAAATCATTAAAAAAAAGATCTTTAACAAGAAGCCAACCAAACCAAATTCTCACGAGAAAAACGCTAAATCCAAAGCACCACTTTTTGCCTGGGAAAGACAGAGAGATCAGCCAACTGGTGATGTATGCCTCAATATTCCCTTTCATTCTGCATTTGTTTTCTCGGTTAATGTACAGCAGGGAACATTAGTCAAGGGCAGAGCCACAAACCTTAATGGTTGGATGTTGCACGGGAATCTGGAAATGTTTACAGGAAAAGTGACACAGAATATCCCAACTGTGTGGCAATGATCGGAATGGCCCCATGTTAGGGCCTTTTCTGCAGAGTTTAGGGGAACCAGCAGCAAATGCATTTAGTGATTGCAATGTTAAGCCCAAGACGCAAGCTGTATTGGACACTGAATAGCAATAGCAATAGCAGTTAGACTTATATACCGCTTCATAGGGCTTTCAGCCCCCTCTAAGCGGTTTACAGAGTCAGCATATTGTCCCCAACAATCCGGGTCTTCATTTTACCCACCTCGGAAGGATGGAAGGCTGAGTCAACCCTGAGCCGGTGAGATTTGAACAGCCGAACTGCAGAACTGCAGTCAGCTGAAGTAGCCTGCAGTGCTGCATTTTTTTTTTTTTTTATTTTTTATTATTGGGATTTATATGCCGCCCTTTTCCCTGAGGGGACTCAGGGCGGCTTACAACCACAGGGGAGGGGAAGTGCAAGGTCAAAACAAACACTTTGTGAACAAAAGAAAAATAATAAAACACAGCTTTCATTCAGCAATCAAACACTCGGGCGGGTAATTGGAAGCCTATCCCCAGGCCTGCTGGGAGAGCCAGATCTTGAGGGCTGCGCGGAAGGTCTGGGTCGTGGTGAGGGTGCGGATCTCCATGGGGAGCTCGTTCCATAGGGTCGGGGCAGCAACAGAAAAGGCTCTCCTCCGTGTGGGTCGCCAGTCGACATTGACTGGCAGATGGAATTCGGAGGAGGCCCAGTCTGTGCGATCTGATTGGTCGATTTAGGGAGGTAATCGGCAGAAGGCGGTCTCTCAAGTACCTAGATCCACTACCATGGAGTGCTTTAAAGATGGTCATCATTATCCTGAAGCGCACCCGGAGACCAACAGGCAGCCAGTTGCAGCTCGCGGAGGACAGGTGTAACGTGGGCGAACCGAGGTGCGCCCACTATCACTCGCGCGGCTGCATTTTGGACTAGCTGTAGTCGCCGGATGCACTTCAGGGGCAACCCCATGTAGAGCCCATTGCAGTATTCCAGTCTAGAGATCACAAGGCTCGAGTGACTGTTGTGAGGGGCCCCCCGATCTAGGTAGGGCCGCAACTGGCGGGACCAGGCGAACCTGGGCAAATGCCCCCCTGCAGTGCATTTAACCACTGCACCACCTCGGCTCTTTGAAACCTTACTAGAGTCGCCCTATATACATCTAGGTGGTACAATTCCGTCTTTATGTTCATATCAAAGAGGGGGAAAATACCTCAAAGCGAATTGCATTAGCAAAACCACTGGCAACACTAGGAAAAGGATGTACAACGTGGCTTGATTAAGGAAAAAATGCACAGATAAAGACAAAATATCAGGATAAACGCATGCACAACGGAAAGCGGATTTTTGCAAACTGTTTTTTTTTAAAAGAAAAGGTGTAGTAGCGATACCTAACCAAACTAGAAAAAAAATGAGTAACTAAGCAAAATACAGGAAGATTTGAGCCCAATAAAAAGTAAGCACCATTTAAAGAATGCATACTAGGCATACCCTGTGGATATCCTGTGGATATGCATAAAGATGAAAGGACCATTAATTTTTTTTTAAAGGGTGGGGTGGGGGAACGAGACAAATTCATACAGGGTGGTTGGCAAGAACTTCTAATTTGGATGGTTAGCTCCAGTTTCTTTTATCTAAGGAATAATCCTTCGTCCGTCAACAACAATACAGTGCTCTACATGGGGCTACCCTTGAAAAGTGTTCGGAGACTACAGCTAGTCCAGAATGCAGCCGCGCGAGCGATATTGGGACAAGGAACTGGGACAAGGAACGGGAGCTCACTCTGTTACGCGGCACTAGGGATTCGAACCGCCGAACTGCCGACCTTTCGATCAACAAGCCCAGCTTCTTAGCCACTGAGTCCCTCAGTAGGAAGGTAATGTAACAATGAGATAGCATCTTGGAGACTCGTCTACAACTCCTGGTACCAATTTCAAAAATGGGGGAAATCGGTGCTAATACAACAGTTGCCAAAAGATCTCAGTTGGCATTTCAGATTATATGGAAAGCACCAGTTGTCTCATGAATAGGGATTGTTGCTGCCAAATTTCTTAGCTTGAGATCTCACCATCTTTCTCTGCACTTGGCCCTGGGACTGACGTTAATTAATGGATTCCATGTCACAACCTTGTTCTCCATCCATTGTTGTTGAGTGTGATGATCTCATCCATCATCCAACTAGTCTGTTCTATTTCTGAACATGCACGAAATATTCCAATTAATTAAAAGGGGGGGGGAAAGGAGGGGGGGAGAACTAGACATCTTTGGGGATTTAGAAGCAGAAGGCATTCATATGCTGGGTCATTTTGCAACTTTGGGATTTAAAAATGAAAATTGGGCTGTGAACATTCATGCCTGACATTAAATCCTTTTGCGCGCATACCCAGATACTTACATTCAGAAAGATATTTAAAGATAAGTGTGTTTAATTTAATGAGCGTTAAGACACACACACGCATATACATACACAGCAGATAAATATATATTCTAGGAACCTTCCCTCATGAAATTAAATCGCCTCTTGGAGATTTCGCAGGTTGGTTAAATAGTTCTCCAATAAATTAAAGTAATGACAGTGTAATAATTTAGTGGGTTCTGAACCAATACTAAAGCGACTAAAAATATAACACTCCATCTGGCCATTTCAATTAAAGTAAATCCTGTTATATTGCAATAAAAAAAGGCATTTGGAATTAATATGATAAAATATGTGCTGGGGAACCTTTTCAAATTTGATTGACTGAGTCCGACTTAACGAAGGCCGGAGTTCACACCACCCTAGGGGAGTTATGCAAGATTACTTTCCCCCTAGAGGGACGTCTTCTTTAAATAGGTATTTTCGAAAAGTCGTGATCTTCTTTTCCACTGGATGTTCTCTATAAATATTTGGAAAATGAAATCACAGACGACAAGGGTTTAGGGTAAGCCTTTCCTCGCAGGAGGCTGAGAGGGCTGGCCTTGAACTGCAGAGGAAGGGAAGAATGGAATTGTGGAGAAGAGGTCTCAGCGATTTTAAATTTTGGAAAGAGGAAAGTGGGCCACTTCATTTTTTCATGTCAAGCTGCAACGTATGTTGTGAAAATGTTGTAAACGGTGCTTTCCACCTATAGGCAAATGTTTCGAGACATTTGCATCGTCTTTTAAAAAGGACATGGGAAGGTGACTGAAACCATTCTGGTTTCTAAGAATGCATGTAACCTCTTTTGGATCAAAGTTGGTCTCATCTATGTGGAAATCAAAGGGAATATGACTTCAGTCTTTTTTTTCTTTCTTTCTTTCTTTCTTTCTTTCTTTCTTTCTTTCTTTCTTAGCCTCCCTCCTTTTTTCCTTCTTTCTTTCTTTCTTTCTTCTCCCTGCCTCCCTCCTTCCCTCTCTTTTCCTTTCTTTCCCTCTTTTTCTTTCTTCTTTCTTTCTTTCTTTCTTTCTTTCTTCTCCCTGCCTCCCTCCTTCCCTCTCTTTTCCTTTCTTTCTCTCTTTTTCTTTCTTCTTTTTCCTTCCTTCCTCCTTCCTTTCCTTCCATCCTTCTTTCCCCCTTCTTTTTTCTTTCTCTTTCATTCTCTCTCTCTCTCTCTCTCTCTCTCCCATCTTACCACAAGGTAACACTGAGTGGTTATTTACAATATTAAAGGGCAAAATATTACAAAACCTATAATAAAATATGAGCTAGATAGAATAGAAAGACTAATTCTCAACCCCAGTTAAAAGTCTAATGAAAAGATGGGGAGGGAGGGAGGGAGGGAGGGAGTAGGATGAGCAGGGGAGGAGGTGGGAGTCTGTTATTAGTCTGTCAACCAACCCCAATGAAAAGTCCTCCCCATCGGAGCCCCAAGCCAACTAGCTGAGCCAGATCTTTAAGCTCTTGTGGAAAGTCAAGAGGGTTGAAGTTGACTTTTTCTTAAAGACTTACCCACAATCTAGAAAAAAGCCACAAGAGACCCAAGAGTTAACGGATGATACCATAGTTGCCATTCAACTGATTGGGGCAATCATTGGCTAAGAGGACAAGTCAACCCAACAGCAGTGATTTTATTCATGTACCCTTCAGTGAGGACCTCAGCTAGTCACAGCGATGGCCAAAACGATGGTGACCACATGCACCATGATGTGTGCAAATGCCATGATTATAAATGCTTGTGTCCAGAGTCCTGACGTGCGTCCTTTTGAAGGATTCTGTCATTAAGCAAAATTGATCTTTTGCTCTCCAGGATCCAAATCTCCATCCTTAGGACTCCGTTTTAAAAGATCCCAGATCCTTTCAATATGTTTTCTAAAGCATGGATATGCCAGGATTTCAGGAAAAAAACCAAACCTTTATACATAGCATAGAAGTAACCAGATGCTACTAAATAAAAATAGAAGCTTTATTCATCTCTAGCCGCAAATAGCAATAGCAATAGCAGTTAGACTTATATGCCACTTCATAGGGCTTTCAGCCCTCTCTAAGCGGTTTACAGAGTCAGCATATCGCCCCCAACAATCTGGGTCCTCATTTTACCCACCTCGGAAGGATGGAAGGCTGAGTCAACCTTGAGCCGGTGAGATTTGAACCGCTGAACTGCAGATAGCAGTCAGCTGAAGTGGCCTGCAGTACTGTACCCTAACCACTGCGCCACCTCGGCTCTTCAAATCCCGCAAAGAACGTATCAATATCCCAATATTAGACTCTTGGCCTTTTTACTCCATTCCATTGCGCTGAACACTCCTGCAATTGTCTTTCTTTGCATAGGGAAAAACAGAAGACAAAAAAAAGGGGGGGGATTTAAACAGTATCTTTTCAGTAGCAGCTCCATCTTTTATGCCACGGTATAATTCCATGCTAAATCTCATCGGCTTGCAGAGGAATTAAATGCGCTTAAAAAGTAACTAAACTTGTTTTAAATTCAGGCATTCGTTCTTTTCAATGTAACCAGCCATATGGGTTTGTTTTGTTTTGTTTTGTTTTTTTAAAAAGAACAATTCCTGAATGTTTCTTTATTGCTGGATTTTTTTTTCCCCTACCCAATTTATTTTTTTTCAGGAAGCAAAAAAAAAAAAAAAAAAAAAAAAAAAAAAAAAAAAAAGCTGAATCACAGCAATCCAATTTAATCTTTCATTTCATGCAACATTCTGCCTTTTCCATCTGCATCTTGATCCAATTTTTGGTTTCTCTCCCCCCCCCCGCTCCACCCGTTCCAGTTGGCAAACAACCCTCACTTTCATAAAGGCTCCCTCTACGCCCACTCCCATATGTTGGAGACCTTGAACAAACAGAGAAAGTGTTTGATGTCCTCGCAAGCTTCAAAACCACTTTGTCATTTCTAGGGATACGTGAGCTGCGCTGGAGAGGCGCACCGTCATTATGGCTTTGGGGAAGTGCCTCCTGCTCCTTTCGCTCGGTGTAAGTTTACCAGAGAACAAATTCACTGTAATCTTTCTGTTAGAAAGGCTGCTACCGTGTGACAGGAGGAGCGGGGAGGAAGGTCAGCAAAGCAAGCAGCCAGACTGGACGGATGGCTGGCGAGCCAGGCCAGCTTTTTGAGTAAGTCGAAACTGGATTAAAGCCACCTGCGGCACAAAGGAGGGAGATCAGTGCTGTCTGTTCAAAAAAGAGAGAGAGAGAGAGAGAGAGGGAGGGAGGGAGGGAGGGAGGGAGGGAGGGAGGGAGGGAGAAATACCATAGGTAGGTAGGTAGGTAGATGGATAAATACAGATAGAAAGACAGACAGACAGATACCATAGGTAGGTAGGTAGGCAGACAGACAGACAGACAGACAGACAGATATAGATAGATAGATAGATAGATAGATAGATAGATAGATAGATAGATAGATAGATAGATAGATATAGAGATAGATAGATAGATAGATAGATAGATAGATAGATAGATAGATAGATAGATAGATAGATAGACAGACAGACAGACAGACAGACAGACAGACATACATACATACATACATACATACATAGTATGTAGGTCTTTGGTTATTCAGCTTTTGTCCCACGTAAAATTAGAAGTGTCGGCGACGTTTTGCTCCTGGAAGCACGAAGCCTGAAGATGACGAATGACACTTCGTCGAAACGTCGCCAAGACACTTCTAATTTTACGCGGGACAAAACCCGAATAACCAAAGACCTACATAGATAGATAGATAGATAGATAGATAGAGAGAGAGAGAGAGAGAGAGAGAGAGAGAGAGAGAGAGAGAGAGATAGGTGTAGGTCTTTGGTTATTCGGGTTTTCTCCCGCGTAAAATTGGAGGTGTCTTGGCGATGTTTCGACGAAGTCTCATTCGTCATCGTCAGGCTTCGTGCTTCCTGCACGATAGATAGATAGATAGATAGATAGATAGATAGATAGATAGATAGATAGATAGATAGATACAGAAGATAGGATTTTAAGCTTAAATTTGTCTACCGTGGACCTCACCCCACTCCTAAGAGGTCCGTAAAGGGGACTTGCATAAGTGCACCAGCCTGCCTATCGTCCCCATCCTACTGTCCCCATTTATTTGTACTCATTTCCTTGTTCATTTCCTTCTTTTAACGTATACCTGTTATCTTGTACATGCTTGACAAACTAAATAAATAAAATAAATAAATTCAGCACCTTAGAAATAAAGAAATGTATGCCACACACACAAGTTGGATGGATGGATGATAGATAGATGGGTGGGTGGGTGGGTGGGTGGGTAGGTAGATAGGTAGATAGATGATAGATAGATAGATAGATAGATAGATAGATAGATAGATAGATAGATAGATAGATAGATAGATAGATAGATAGGATAGCTATGATAGAGATAGATAGATAGATAGATAGATAGATAGATAGATAGATAGATAGATAGATAGATAGATAGATAGATAGATAGATAGATAGATAGATGATAGTCTGGGATACTATAAGGTAGAATGGAATAACAGAGTTAAAGGGAGCTTGGAAGTCTTCTAGTCCAATTCCCTGACTAGGCAGGAAACCCTACACCAGTTCAGACAAATGGTTATACAACATCAAAGGTCTCCTACCTTGGGCAGTGGGTTGGACTAGAAGACCTCCAAAGTCCCTTCTGGCCCTATATGCTCCCAAACAGAGCAAGCAACACTTAGAAAGGAACAAATAAGGAACACTATTTAAGAGTATTTCCCAATACCGACACTTGAACACATTCAGCTTACAATTCCTGAAATTTTAATATCCCTCAGGGGGACCATAATATTCGTTTGCATGTGTCAATTCAAATTCAAAGGAAACTTCAAGTCCCAGAAGACGGAAAGGAAAAGAAAGAAGGAAAAAAACAACACAACTTAATCTTGCCCAGAGAAACCAGGCGATAAATTTTGGAGGCCTATTGATTCCCATCTTATTGGCATTCCTTCAACCATTGAGTTAGTCATTGGATCAGCTGAAGTAAGTCAATGGGAAAGGTTCATTCTTAAAACATTCTATAAATCCTCAAAGTGAACCCCGCTGATCATAAATGGCACAAATAAAGTTGTGCAATTACAGGAGAGGTTGTAATATAATTACGACATGTCAATAATTTGACGTAGTTTAGACACACACAATTTGTAGTTTTCTATATTTCAGCCAGTGAAAATTCTGCCTGGTCTAAAATCAAAAACTGAGCTTCCAAGTGACATCTATGAATGGAGAGCTATTGGGTGACAAATTGGGTTGAGTTAGAATAACAGGATAACACAGTTGGAAGGGGCCTTGGGGGGTGGCCTTGGGGGGGTCATCTAGTCTAACCACATGCTCAAGCAGGAGACTCTAACACAGTGTTTCTCAACCTTGGCAACTTGAAGATGTCTGGACTTCAACTCCCAGAATTCCCCAGCCAGCGAATAAGGATAAGACAGTTGGAAGGGGCCTTGGGGGGTCATCTAGTCTAACCACATGCTCAAGCAGGAGACTCTAACACAGTGTTTCTCAACCTTGGCAACTTGAAGATGTCTGGACCTCAACTCCCAGAATTCCCCAGCCAGCATTCGCTGGCTGGGGAATTCTGGGAGTTGAACTCCAGACATCTTCAAGTTGCCAAGGTTGAGAAACACTGCTCTAACCCATTATGGACAAATGGTTGTCCAATCTCTTCTTGAAAGCCTCCATTGATGGAGCACCAACAACTTCTGGATGGAAGCTGTTCCAGTGAAGAATGGGATGGGATGGAATAGAATAGAATAACAAAATTGGAAGGGATCATGGTGGTCTTCTAGTCCAACCCCCTGCTTAGGCATGAAACACTACACCACTTCAGACAAATGGTTGTCCAATCTCTTCTTAAAAACTTCCAGTGTTGGGGCATTCACAACGTCTGGAGACAAGTTGTTCCACTGCTCAATTGTCCTCACTGTCAGGAAATTTCTCCTTAGATCTAGGCTGCTTCTCTCTTTGATGAGTTTCCACCCATTGCTTCTTATCCTGCCCTCAGGTGCTTTGGAGAATAGCTTGACTCCCTCTTCTTTGGGGAAGCCCCTGAGATATTGGAATACTGCTATCCTGTCTCCCCTGGTCCTTCTTTTCATCAGACTAGACATACCCAGTTCCTGCAACCGTTCTTCATACGTTTTAACCTCCAGTCCCCTAATCATCTTCGTTGCTCTTCTCTGCACTGTTTCCAGAGTCTCCACATCTTTTTTATTGTCTATATTTGGCTCGGTGGTGGTTCGGCAAATGAGGTGGAGACCTCAATTATTTACAAATGAACAGCAGACATAGACAAACGTCCTCCGCCAGACTTATTTTAACGAGAAAGGAGAGTTAGTTTCTCCTCCTCCTTTTTATCAAAACATTTCCAAACAGAGCCGATTTCATGGAGAACATTCCTATTTTTTTTCTCAGTGGACTTCTCAACTATTTCCTCCACAACACAAGGAAGCCACAAAGCACAGAAAGTAGGTCATTAATGCAAGTCACTGAAGTCCACCCCACTGTAGGAAATAGATGTTCAGTCCGGTCCACCACCACCCCTTGATAATAGGATATACATTTTCATAAGCTCAAATCCAACTTAGGCTCTTTTTCCCCGCCTTAACATCAAATTGATTTCGTTGTTGCTTTTAAAAAAAAACAACTGCCGTTCCCAAGGCATTTTTGCTTACAGGATAAAAATCCAGATTATTTTTTTTATTATTGCTATGGCTCAAAGTTTTAAAGAAAAGAAAAGCAGGGCAAACAACAGCATTCCCTCAATCTTCCATTCCCTGATTATAAAAATATATACATACATACATACCAGTGGTGGGATTCAGCCAGTTCGCACCTATTCGGGAGAACCGGTTGGTAACTTTCTAAGAAGTTCAGAGAACTGGTTGTTGGAAGAAATCTCCTTTTGTTTTTCCCCACTTTACAGGGCTAATCCTGTAAGGAAGGCAGGAAGGAAACATTCTGGTGTTGTTTCTAGCCTCATCTTTATTGACCTGCTTACAGAAACTGCCTCTCCGGTTGACCCTTATTACATTATAACAGCTAAGGGCGAAGTGTCCATCGACCTGAGTGACCTTGAGTTGGCCACGCCCACCCAGTCACATGACCACTGAGCCCCGCCTACCCAGATGGTCATTAGGGCAGAGAACCGGTTGTTAAATTATTTGAGTCCCACCACTGATACATACATACACACACACACACATATACACATACACACAAACACTCATTCATTTTATATTATTTTATATACATTCATTTTATACTATATCTCTCAGGTATTTATTTGGTGATTGTCGTGGGAATACGTTTTAAGTATTCAAGGTTAATTTCACATGACCAGTTGGGTCATGTCTAATCGTGGAGAAGCCACCCGATTTGCATAACTTGGCAAAAATATCATGCTAAAGTAAAAAAAAAAAAAATGAAAATGTGAAAAGATTATCCGTTCCGCTTATGTATTTCCACTCTTCCCTTCTTTTCCTTTTTCCCTCTGCCTTAAGAGAGTCTTTTCAAGAAGCCTGCTCTTGCCTTCCATCCAAAATGACTTGGAGGATCTTCTGTGAAAAGGACAGCTTTTATCCGTGTTCAAATATACGTTGTTTTGTCTCGGAAACATCAAAGCTGAAATGTGTTTATATATTTGATTTCTAAGCACCGAAGAAGGAGCTGTTTTATTATTAACTATGGTGCCATAACAAAGCAGAAAACTCTTCTCTTCCCTCTTCTCTTCCCTTTTCTCTTTTTTCCTCTCCTTTCCCCTCCTCTCCCACCTCTCTTCTCTGCTCTCTGTCTCTTCACTCTATTTTTCTCTTCATCTTTGCTTTTGTCTCTTCTCTTCCCTCCTTCTCTTCTCTTCTTCACTTCTTCTTATTATCTCCCCTCCCTCTCTTCCTCTGTCTCTTCTCTGCTGTCTCTTCACTGTTTTTTCTCTTCCTCTTCTCTTCCTCTTCTTTTATCTCTTCTCTTCTTCACTTCTTCTCTTCTCTCATTCTCCCCTCCCCTCTCTTCTTTCCTTATTGTCTCTTCTTCTCTCCTTTCCTCTCTTTCTCTCCCCTTCCCTCCACTTTCCAGTCCCCACTGGTCATCAATAGTGCTAGAGAATTTCTTCTTTCTCTGGCTAGCTAGCACAATGTCACGGGAGGACCTAAATCACTATCATGTCACAAATAAAAAAAGGATCGGTGGCCATTTCCATTCTCACTGCCCTTACTGACCTCTGGAAAGCAAACTTTTGCCCCAGATTTCTAAAGGAAACCCTACAAGATTGATTGATAGGTGTCCTCCTTTCCCTTGGACCTGGGGCTAGGCTTCACTTATCCAGCTGCTAAGTCTAAATGCCTTTTTTTCCCTTTTCTTCTGTCTCTCCTCTCTCTCTCCCCGCTGCCTTGCCCAGATTTCCTGAGGTATAAGGTGCCAAGCATGCATAATATATATGAGTCAAGTTTGATTGCTGGGGAAGAAGGCAATATTACAGGACTAATTATTTTCTTGACCTGATGGGGTAATATTTTATTTAGCTCTGCACTGGGGAAGCTAAACTGGCAGGAAACACCAAGAGCAAATGAGCAAGGCACAAATCCTCAGGGGAGTAATGGAAGTTTATGCTGCATCATTTCTTTTGCATATATTGAATGATTAGGATAATTCTCAAACTCTCCCCCTCCCCTTCCTTCCTTCTTTCTTCTCCTCCTTAATTCTTCTGCTTCCTCCCTTCCTTTTTCCTCATCCCTCCCTCATCCCTTCCTTTCCCTTCCTCCTCCTCCTTCCCCTTCCTTCTTTCTTCTCCTCCTTAATTCTTCCTCTTCTTCTCTTCCTTTCTCCTCATCCCTCCCTCATCCCTTCCTTTCCCTTCCTCCTCCTTCCCCTTCCTTCCTTCTTTCTTCTCCTCCTTAATTCTTCCTCTCCTCTCTTCCTTTCTCCTCATCCCTCCCTCATCCCTTCCTTTCCCTTCCTCCTCCTTCCTTCCTTCTTTCTTCTCCTCCTTAATTCTTTCTCTTCTTCTCTTCCTTTCTCCTCATCCCTCCCTCATCCCTTCCTTTCCCTTCCTCCTCCTTCCTTCCTTCTTTCTTCTCCTCCTTAATTCTTTCTCTTCTTCTCTTCCTTTCTCCTCATCCCTCCCTCATCCCTTCCTTTCCCTTCCTCCTCCTTCCCCTTCCTTCCTTCTTTCTTCTCCTCCTTAATTCTTCCTCTTCCTCTCTTCCTTTCTCCTCATCCCTCCCTCATCCCTTCCTTTCCCTTCCTCCTCCTCCTTCCTTCTTTCTTCTCCTCCTTAATTCTTCCGCTTCCTCTCTTCCTTTCTCCTCATCCCTCCCTCATCTCTTCCTTTCCCTTCCTCCTCCTTCCCCTTCCTTCCTTCTTTCTTCTCATTAATTCTTCCTCTTCCTCTCTTCCTTTCTCCGCATCCCTCCCTCATCCCTTCCTTTCCCTTCCTCCTCCTCCTCCTTCCCTTTCCTTCCTTCTTCCTTTCTCCTCCACCTTCCTCCCTCCTCCCTCCTTTGGTCTCCTCTTTCCCCTTCCTTCCTCCTCATTCCTCCTTCCTTCTTTCTTTCCTTTCTCCTCCTCCTTCCCCTCCCTTCCTCCTTCTGCCTTCCTCTTCCTTCCCCTTCTGTCTCTTCCTCCCTGCCTCCTTCCTTTCTTCCTCCTCCCTTCCTCCTCCCCCTCCCTCCCTTCCTCCTCCTCCTTCCTTCTGCCTCCTCCTTCCCTTTCCTCTTCCTTCTCTTCCTCCCTCCACATGTGTATTTCAAACATATAACTTCATTCCACACACCCCCCTTTTTTTAAAGTGGACTTTTGTGATTTTGTGTTTGGATGTTTATTACGTTCTGGTGGGTAAGTCAAGTAACATTGCTCCAAGTGTTCAAGTCAAGGTAGAATACACGAAAGGGGAGTAAATTACTGTCATTGGTAAAATAAGGCAAGGGAGAATGGCTGCTTTGGGAACCGGGGAAAGAGGCCCTTGAGCAGGTAGCGCAATTGAGTAGCTCAGATAACACTTAACAATGATTTATCAAAGGCCACTTGAAAGCACTTCTGAGACATCTAAAAAGGCACGAAACAAGGTTTCAGAGGCAGTAGGCCAGTGCCACAATGGGCCAGTTAGAAGGATTGCCTTCAACGGCAAAAAAAGCAGCACGGGATCTGCAACTCTGAGCCGAGGTGGCGCAGTGGCTAGAGTGCAGCACTGCAGGCCACTTCAGCTGACTGTTATCTGCAGTTCAGCGGTTCAAATCTCACCGGCTCAAAGTTGACTCAGCCTTCCATCCTTCCGAGGTGGGTGAAATGAGGACCCAGACTGTGGGGGGCGATATGCTGACTCTGTAAACCGCTTAGAGAGGGCTAAAAGCCCTATGAAGCGGTATATAAGTCTAACTGCTATTGCTATTGCTAACTCTCTTTTTCACATTTCTTTAAAAGAGTTGCATGCCCATTTGTGAGCCTTGAAAAACAAAGATGAAAAATGAAAATAAATAAATCAAAATTACTGTGACGGTTATCGTCACAATATTTCCATCCGCATACTGTTGTAGGGCGTCAGCACCTAACCCTCTTCTAGGAAAAAATGAGATGTTTTAGGAAATGCTAAAAGGGCAGAATATTTCCCCTAAAAGGGAGGCAGTAACTCACAACCCCCATGTCAGGCCTGCAGCGGTTCCTTTAAGAATCTTTGGCCTGCCACACTCTCATTAAGGGCGGGGGGGGGGGTAGCAAGGGGTAGAATGTGTTGTTTTCAAAATTAAAAAATCCTTTCTAGAAGCTCAAGGTCATTTTTTGTCTCCGCACCTGACCGGAAGCAGCTGGGTGTAGGTGCCAGGGTGGAAGAAGAAGATTGGACCATGTGATGGATTGTGGGTGCGGGGACAAGATCATGAACTTTTAACTGAGTGGGATTCTGATGTAATATCCAGAATTGGGATTTCATAGCATAATGCCAAGATGTCTGATTTATTAAATTGGAACTTTAAGGATCGTTTTGCCTTGGACTCTGATTTAATTCTGCATGATACTTGGAATGCTGACACCCCACCTTTGCCAACGGGCCATTAAGGCCTGAGCCAGTGTATTGCACATAACAAAGATCTACCTCCTTCAGGCACAGCCATAGTAGGAATCCCAAAGCCTTTTAATTCATAAACACCCAGCAAGGCTCAACCAAGCCTGGGACTCAGGACAGCCTACAGAGTTGCCCCTGTATGGCCCCATGAGAGCCTTGGAACCAATCAGAATACAAGCTCAAATACAAAAGCCCAGAGAGGACACTCATCATCATCTCTTCACCATTTTTCCCATCATCTCAAGCCATGTGACCCTGTTCATCAATAAAACTTCTTCCCAAGCAACTTCCAGGAATCCAGTGTCTTCTTCCCCACTTGGAACCGAACCTAGAAGGATATTTCTTCCAACACTGTATTCCAATGTTTCTTAACCTTGACAATTTTAAGACGTCTGGACTTCAACACCCCAAATTCCCCAGCATTGCTGGCTGGGGAATTCTGGGAGTTGAAGTCCACAGATTTTAAAGTTGTCGGAGTTGAGAAACAAGGCTGCATTCAACTTGCCAAAGACTACAACAGCTTCAACAATCCCCTGAAGGAAATGTGGGCATGACTGATCAAAGATTGACATGCATCTATCTTTTTGGTTACCACATTGACGAATTATTCTTGTTGTGTCCCTTTGCCATGGTTTGTCTGATCGTTCTATAATTTTACTTCTGTTTTCATTTTTCTTCCTTTTTATGACTGTAAGCTTCCCAACGTAGCCCCCCGGGCAAGATATGTGGCAAATAAATTTAACAGAGAAATAAATTCAAGACTATTTTACCCATGCTTCACTACTACCAACATAAAAAGAGTGAGCATGTTCCAAAATGCCTCTTTGTTTAGACCATGTGCTGGACAATTGTGGACAAACACACCTGTAAAAAAACTGATGTAGGAACTATAATGAATGACATTTGAA
>NW_028261394.1:45112297-45147297 GCF_051295495.1 Thamnophis sirtalis
GCATTGTTTCTTGTCGAAAGAATATAATACCTGTTCTACAATACTCGATCACAGCATACTCATAGTAGCCCAGAGGCTGACACAGGATCAAGCCTGTAACCATCCCATCAGCTGCTCCTCTTTGGGAGGTGATCTGTAACCTCAGAGGGATCTGGGGCCTTGCACCTTTGCTCCCCAGGCCATTCGCAGCGACCCCGCTAATTCCATGCCATCCAGCAGCTTTGCGAGGGAGCCTGAAGAATTTCCACCTCCACCGCTGTCACCTGACTGTCAAAGAAGATGACAGGTAGGGTGGGAGGGGAAGGACTTTCCCAGCCCAGGAGCGATTAAATACCATTACAACTTCCCTCTTTCTGCATACTACAGTACACAATCAATACGGGCTTACATTTTATGAGACAAGGAGTTAACTTGTTCAATTATGGCCCAGACAGCTCTATTCTTTTGTAACAAGTAATCTGGATAGGAGAATCAATACTGACAGGCCCTATGCATGCCAGCTAATTTCATATTATCCTCAGCCAATCGGCTGGTCAAGAGTAATAGAGTAGCTGTTACAGTTCATTACTAGCAAGGTAGGATCAATATTGGTGCAAAAAACAGGACTGGCTATGCATCTGCTCCACTCGGAGCCCCAGAGGGACCAAGGTCCCCACAGCAAGCAGAGAAAGCCTTCATTTGCATAGTCAAAGAATACCCATAAAACAATTTCCTCCCTTTCACCTACAAAGAGAAAAGCATCCCGCAGAATCAAGTCAACGACTGTTGACGCCCTCTACAGAAAGGATGTAGAAGTGGGGACCAATGCTTAATTCCTCAAAAGCCTTAAAAGATCAGGTCCTCAATCTGAAATTAGTTTAAATCCCCTCCCTGCTTTGTCTTGGGCCCCTTGTCTCTTCTAGCTAAAAGTCCTGCCTCATGTAATAGCAATAGCAATAGCAGTTAGACTTATATACCGCTTCATAGGGCTTTCAGCCCTCTCTAAGCGGTTTATAGAGTCAGCATATCGCCCCCAACAACAGTCTGGGTCCTCATTTCACCCACCTCGGAAGGATGGAAGGCTGAGTCAACCTTGAGCCGGTGAGATTTGAACAGCCGAACTACCAAACTACAGTCAGCTGAAGTAGCCTGCAGTGCTGCATTTAACCACTGAGCCACCTCGGCTCTAACACCAACACAACTCATTGGCCAGGAGGGAAGGCAGGTTTCAGGCACCTTCTCTCCCCTTTCACTACAAGTAATAATCCCCCTTCCTAGTTTTTAATGCAATGAAAGATATTTTGCACCTCTTCCGGCCTAGGCATAGATCAAAGTCTTAATGACACCCAGTTAATAGAATCTGTAGCCAATATTTTCTTTTGTGAATTGATGCTGGCAAACCTGCTGATTTAAAAAAAAAAAGATAAAGCAAGTTTGGAGCAGGATCAAGTTAATTTAGAAGAAGGAGACGGTCAAGCACTTCTATAGGGTTTCCAAGAAGGCACCATGTCCATGTCCATGGAAGGAGAACAGGAGGCAGAGTCAAGAGAGGACTTAATTTAGAATCCTTATGTGTCCACAAACAATCCAAGTCCAAATCCCCTTGAATGCCATTAACTCTTAGCACCAACTTGGTACTAAATTAACATTGTTGTTGTTCTTAGTTGCGAAGTCGTGTCCGACCCATCACGACCCCATGGACAATGTTCCTCCAGGCCTTCCTGTCCTCTACCATCCTCTGGAGTCCATTTAAGCTCATGCCAACTGCTTCAGTGACTCCATTCAGCCACCTCGTTCTCTGCTGTCCCCTTCTCCTTTCGCCCTCAATCGCTCCCAGCATGAGGCTCTTCTCCAGTGAGTCCTTCTTTCTCCTTAGGTGGCCAAAGGATTTGAGTTTCCTCTTCAGGATCTGGCCTTCTAAAGAGCAGCCGGGGTTGATCTCCTCTAGGACTGACCAGTTGGATTGCCTTGCAGTCCAAGGGACTCGCAGGAGTCTTCTCCAGCACCATAGCTCAAAGGCCTCCATTCTTTGGCGCTCAGCCTTTCTTATGGTCCAACTTTCACAGCCGTCCATTGCAACTGGGAAAACCAGTTAACATTAGTTAAGCAGATTCTTTTTTGCAGGCATGACCCATCCATCTTCTGAACTGGAACCGTAATGTGTGAACCCGATTCTTCACATCTGACATCCATAAGGTTACCAGAATCAACCTCCAATAGATGCAGAGGTAATCTTCACTTCTACTCTTTCAGTACCACAAATATTTTGCCGCTTCTCTGACCCTGAGGGATCCTGTCAGTCAATCAGCCAGCAGAATCCCTTCTTAGCATTTAATAGATGAGTGGACATGACAACATGATGGTCTGGCAGAGGCCCATGCATTCACTTTGTGGTTTAATACAAAGCACAGGAAATTGACTGTCTTGAGAGGGAGAGTGTGAGACATTTCCTTGCTCTTTCGGCTGCCAAGTTAAGGCAATAAACTAAAGTAGCCTTTTAAAATTCTGGTTAGCAACAACTCCCTCCGGGAATCCAACTACCTTTTATTTAGCATTAAGTCATTACTGTCTTTATAGAGAGTGAATCTCTCCACAGTGACTGATGGATTTATATAATTACACTTTGCCAAGCCTCTTCTTAAAACCCCAAATTCATTCTCTGATGCTAACTGTGGGTGCTTACCATAAATATTTCTAAGAGGCAACTATTATATTTAATAGCTACTAAATCCTCAGAAGTATTTATTAAGAGACACTGGGCAATTCATGTTTAATTACTTCATAAAAGAACCAGGGGGGCAGGCAGGATAAAGAAGAGTTCATAGACTGAAAGGAAGAAGCAACAACTAATCACAATTAAGAGGAAGTCCCAGGCTATTTAAATGCTACAATCCAATTATATCAGAGAAAATGAATTACTCCTTTAATGCTGACTTTATATGAAGATACCTCCATATTGCTCTCATTAATAATCATCAGACATCATTTTAGCCCATCCTGGCTGCGATAACATTTCTATTAGCATCATGACAGCGCTGGGCTGACAATTAAAATAAAAAATAAATCAAGGCCAGAACTGAATCAACATAATTACGGTTCATGGGGGAAAAAAAGCAGCTTTTATGACTATTTGATTAGTCAACTGAACAGGACTTATCTTCCGAATCTTAAAACTTCAGCTAAGCATAATTTTTAACTGTGCCATTCCGTTTGTCTCTGAGGAACAGAGATAATGGTAACGGATGGGCTGTGAGGGGATTGAACTTGGGCCAGAAACCAGGTATCCAAAATCACTGAGCGAGCATGGGCCAATTGATGAAGAAGATATGGAATCATTGATCGGAATGAGTTATCTGCTTGAGAAATCTGGACCGTCTCCAAGATGGCTTGAGAGAACCATCACCCTAAGGCCCTGGGTATCAATTTCATTTCTCTCTGATTCTTCCAGCTCCCTCGGGGCCATCTCTTTCTTGCTCACCATCGGACATTTTGTGGCCAAAAATAATTCTCTCCAAGAATTCCTGTCAGCTGCCGATCCTAAATCCACATTTCTCAACCTTGATCACTATAAGATGTGTGGACTACAACTGCCAAAATTCCCCTGCCACCAGATGTGGGTTCTGGTTAATCATGGAATAACAGCAACAATCTGGGTCCTCATTTTTCCCACCTTGGAAAGGTGGAAGACGGAGTCAACCTTGAGCTGGTGAGAATCGAACTGCTAACAGTCGGCAGAATTAGCCTGCAATATTGCATTCTAACAGGAAGGAAGGAACCCTTAGATTCTCCCAGTGTATGGGACATGTACCATGATATAAAGCCAGGTCATGAACATACAAAATGGGCAGTGTGGGATTCAAAAAAATTTACTACCAGTTCTGTGGGCATGGTTTGGTGGGTGTGGCAGGGGAAGAATACTGTAAAATCTCCATTCCCTCCCACTCCAGGGGAAGGATACTGTAAAATCTCCATTCCCTCCCACTCCAGGGGAAGGATACTTGTAAAATCTCCATTTCCACTCCACTCCAGGGGAAGGATACAGTAAAATCTCCATTCCCTCCCACTCCAGGGGAAGGATACTGTGAAATCTCCATTCCCTCCCACTCCAGGGGAAGGATACTGTAAAATCTCCATTTCCACTCCACTCCAGGGGAAGGATACTGTAAAATCTCCATTTCCACTCCACTCCAGGGGAATGATACTGTAAAATCTCCATTTCCACTCCACTCCAGGGGAATGATACTGTAAAATCTCCATTTCCACTCCACTCCGAGGGAAGGATACTGTAAAATCTCCATTCCCTCTCACTCCGGGGGAAGGATACTGTAAAATCTCCATTCCCTCTCACTCCAGGAGAAGGATACTGCAAAATCTCCATTCCCTCCTCACTCCAGGGGAAGGATACTGTAAAATCTCAATTTCCACTCCACTCCAGGGGAAGGATACTGTAAAATCTCCATTTCCTCCTCATTCCAGGGGAAGGATACTGTAAAATCTCCATTCCCTCTCACTCCAGGGGAAGGATATTGTAAAATCCCCATTCCCTCCTGATCAGCTGGGATTCAGTAGGCAGAGAATAGATGGGGGCGTGGCCAGCCAAAGGTGGTATTTATCGGTTCTCCGAACTACTGAAAATTTCCACTACCGGTTCTCCAGAACTGGTCAGAACCTACTGAATACCACCTCTGAACATGGGATAGAAATGCTGAAGTTCTGGAATTTTCAGAGACAATGCCTTAATCCTACAAAGTGAGGCCTACCTACCAAAAAAAAAAGATCATCTAGATAGGTGGGGCGAAGCTAATGGCTTGAAAAGAGATTTTCCTCATGAAGCCTCCGGAGAACAAAGTACAGCAGGATGACAATGGAACTCATCTTCAAAGAGACGCCAGACGACTTTTTGGCAAGTTAGAAAACATTTTTTTTATCAGATATGCATCATTATCAAAATTACAGAAAAATGCACAGAAAAAAAAGGCATTCTTTCTGTTGACAGTTTGATGCAGGGACAAGGCGGGTGGCTCATTTGCACAACAAAACCTCAAGATCTTTATTAAAAGGGGGGAAAAAGGAAAAAAAATGTTCATGTATTAAAGCAATTGGTCCACTGAAGTCTGAAAAGCTCTGTTTCAAACTTTAAAAAAAAAAGTTTAAAAGTTAAAAGAATCTAATTTTCGCTGCTTCTCTCAGAAAAAAATCTCTCTCAAAACTAAACAAGGATAACGCACCCCCCCCTTCTAATAAACTCTAATATTTTAAGAAAAGTGTGCCTGGTGCTTTGAAAATATGATTTCAGGCACATTTCAAGCCTCTTCGGCAACAGAAACAGCAATAATTTAATATGAGCCTGAAATAAAAAAGGATAAGCATAAAAAAAATCATAAAAAGAATAAGAATCCCAGTTATAAGAGTTATTTTGCAATATGAAGAAAAGTTTATCTCAGGCTTCGTATTGTGATACAGGAATCAAATATAGCACACTTCAAATCTATTCTAAATGCAGACCAGCGAATGACTGATGGGAAAAGGCAAAAATTAAGAATTTTGCTGAATCGAGTTTGCTGAATATTGTACACAGAAAACAACAGATTGCTAATCATTGTCTTAACATTGTGTGTGTGTGTGTGTGTCTGTAATCTATATGATCCCTCTCTTTCACCTTAACTGTCTATAGTTTTTCTCTTCCTCTAATCTCTCTAAATTGTTCCTAATCTCTATCTATTCTATAATATCTACCAAGTCTCTCTCTCATCTATCTATCTATCTATCTATCTATCTATCTATCTATCTATCTATCTATCTATCTATCTATCTATCTATCTATTTCTCTATTATCTATCTCTCTATCTATATCTCTCTATCTATATCTATCTATCATCTATCTATCATCTATCTATCATCTATCTATCTATCTATCTATCTATCTATCTATCTATATTTCTCTATTATCTATCTCTCTATATCTATCATCTATCTATCTATCTATCTATCTATCTATCTATCTATCTATCTATCTATCTATCTATCTATCTACCTACCTACCTACCTACCTACCTACCTACCTACCTACCTACCTATCATCTATCTACAGTGTTTCCCCGAAAATAAGACAGGGTTTTATTTTTTGACCCCCCAAAATAAGCGCTTGGCCTTATTTTCAGGGAGGTCTTATTATTTTTGTGGTGCAGAAGGCAATTTTTGGAGAGGGCTTATTTTAGTCCATGAGCTCAAAAGCCCAATTAGGCTTATTATCCAGGGAGGTCTTATTTCTAGGGAAACAGGGTATCTATCTATCTATCTATCTATCTATCTATCTATCTATCTATCTATCTATCTATCTATCTATCTATCTATCTATCCATCCATCCATCCATCCATCCCTACCTACCTACCTACCTACCTACCTACCTACCTTAGATAGAATAGGTAGATAGATGATAGATAGATAGATAGATAGATAGATAGATAGATAGATAGATAGATAGATAGATAGATAGATATGGGAGATGGGTGGGTGAATGGGTGGATGGATAGATAGGCGATAGCCAGATAGAGATAGATAAAGATGATACACACAAATATCTCCCTATTTTAATGCATTAAAACCTATAGATCAGTTTTTTCGGAGCTTTTCGGCAACATGCGCGGATGCGTGTGGGAGCACCGGAAACCAAAGATCAGCTTCCTGGCACGCATGTGCGCACCAGGAAGCTGAGCTCCCAGTTTCCAGCATGCACATGCGTGTCGTTCACATGGTCTTTCAGTTTCTGGTGCGCATGTGCACACAGGGAGACCAGCTGGCCGGCATGCAGGCACACACCAGAAACCGGAAGCTCATCTTCCCGGCACACACATACACACCAGTGAACCACTCTTCTGGTTTGCAGCACAGAGGAAGACCAGCTGGACAGCGCGCATGTGTGTGCCAGAACATGGAAGAGCAATAGATGATGGCTGGCATGCCTGGAGAGATGGCTCTGTGTACCACTTCCCAAACCATACCATAGGTTCGTCATCACGGCTATAGATCATTTCAATTTTTGCACTGCTGACAGCCGGTCCTTTCCCAAAGCCACCCAGAAAAGGAGTTTTGCAAGGAAACCAAACGAGGTGATCCTTATTTCCCCTCCTCAACAAGGTGTGACGTGTGTAAATTGCACAATAAATAGGGTATTTGGAGATAAAATGAATTTACAATAAACAATTACTGTGGGGGAAACCCTCCTTTTCCATCACGATAGACCCAAGATGTGGCAAAAATCAGCCACAGGTAGTCAAGGGAATATTAACTGTGAAAACCAAAACAAAAATCAGCCTGATAGAATTGCTCCGAGGGGAGGAGGAGAAAAAATTACCGACATATTTAACATTTCAATAGTGCCCCCTTTTCCCATCCCTGTTTCAGCATGATCTAATTACCTTCGGATTGGGTTTTGCACCCGTGATAGGGTCCCGCCGTCCGCCTCTTTATAACTGTCAGGCCGAGAAAACAGGGAGCTGGATTGAGACAACGCCGGATAATAAATCAGCCTCGCCATTAGGGCTGAAATAGCTCATCATGGCAATTCTAAATCCAGGATTTATAAAGATGTCTAGGTTGCATACACACTGGTGGACACCATAATAAATTCATGAGCACCCCTGCCAAGGAAAGCCAGTTCATTATGTGGCAGGCTGCTGGCCATTAATCTAGCCGAGAGAGAGATTCCCGAGAAATTGAGCTAGGTTGGGAAATTTATGCAGACTTAAAGTTACCCATTTCATTATGGATTTAATCTGTTCCCTCTTGCCAGAGTGCATGAGTGGTTTTTACACTTTAGATCAAGAGCCTGTAGCTCCCCATTTTATATTATTTCTTTGACAATAATGTCCTAATTCCTGCCTCCCCCCCAAAAGAAATGAATTAGAAAGAGAGAGAGAGAGGGAGGGAGGGAGGGAGGGAGGGAGGGAGGGAGGGAGGGAGGGAGAGAGAGAGAGAGAGAGAGAGAGAGAGAGAGAGAGAGAGACAGACAGACAGACAGACAGACAGACAGACAGACAGACAGACAGACAGACAGACAGACAGACATGAGCTGGCAAATCCTTCCACAACCTGGCCTTTCCCTAATATTACATTTGATAAAATATTTATACAATCAATTGACAAAGGGTGGTGGCCCCCGCCCCCCGGTGTTCTATTAACATGTAAATTTCCATACGGCCTTGATCGAGGCATGCAAAAGTGAGATTCGCTAGGCCGGGCTTTATATAACGCGCACACAGGTATCCACAGATCCACATGTTCCATGTCTCTCAAACCCCTTAGCGATGTGGCCTGGCAGGTGCCTTTGGAGCTGCCACCAGACTCCGACAGCAAGGGGTCCCATGAGTCGGCCCTGGAGGATGTGGAGGACCCTGGACAGGGTTCCGACTCTGAGCAGGGTGCAGAGAGACTGGTTGGCCACCAGGTGGCGCCTGAGCCTCGGATCAGTGGGGAGGAGACAAGAGAGAGTGATCCCGAAACCAACAGTGAGTTGTTCCGGGATGCACGCCGTCGAAGGGCTACTCGGCATCGAGAACAACTATGTAATTACAGGAGATAATTACGCTCAGCTGATGGTCATTAAGCTCCTCTCCAGACTATAAAAGAGACTGCTTGTGCCATGCCTTTCTTGCAGAAGTCAACCCTTGGACTAAAGAGAAACGAACTTGGCAGGCTGGATTGCTACCAGAGTTAGCCTGAATTGCTGCCAAGGTGTCGGACTTTCTGCCAAGGTCCTTATCTGTTTGTTTATTTGGCTTTCAGCCACCGAGATTCTGGTCTTGTTATTAAAGGACATTCCATTTTACACTTGTCTTGGCTTTCGTTACTGGACAGAGGAGGGGGTCAGAACACCATTGGATGGCCAAAACCTCCAACATGAGTTCATTAAAATGCTCGCATCCATACCTCTTTTGGTTCACCCGCCCTAGTGTTGAATGTTGACATTACTCTAACTATGCATAGAGGGCAGTGGTGGGTTCTGGATCCCGTTCCAACCAGTACGGTTGGAACAAGCCCAGTGGTGTCCACATGGACGTGCGCAGCGCACGCATGCATCTTACAGCCTTTGCGATGCTCCAGCTGCTGAGTGGGGCATCGCGCGGGCGCTGTACACAACATGCAGGTTCGTGGAAGCACCGAAGACTTAAAAGATCGGTAAGGAGCTCAGGCGGGCGGGCCCTCCGGAGCACCATACCAGAACGGTATCTGATGCTCCGGGCAGGCTCCGGTACGCCCGTACCAGGGCGTACCGCCTGCAACTCACCACTTATAGAGGGGCACCATGGCTCAGCGGTGAAAGATGTTGAGTTTGTCAACTGTTAAACTGATAACCCAGGTTGGAGACCTAGTCAGTCTCTTCCACCATGGCACGGGGCTGCTTTCGCCTTTCCCAGGCTCCGGTGGTTTTCTTTGAGCCTCTGGGAGGGCAAAAACTGCCTCCCTCAAGCTCCAGAGGCTCTCCAGATGCCCATTTCTGGCCTTCTGGAACTTCCGGGAGGCTCATTTCCCCCCCCTCCCCAAGTCTCTGCATGGGCCCTGTACTTACCTCGCATCCAAAATAGGGCGCGGAGACTCCTGGGAGGAGCAGGGTGGGAGGGGCCAGCCATGGGTGGGATTTGGAGGTTCTCTGAATTGGCCAGAATCTTTGCTACAGGTTCTCACGAACCCAGGCGAACCCATAGCAATCCACCCCTGGCGAAGTTAGTAGGTAGAAAAATGCAGCTTCTATTTCATAGGCCAAAGATTTTATCATTAATCACGAACAGGGCTAAGTAACGTTTTTTTAATGCCAGCAGTCAGACTTGTAAATTAGATTAAATCAGGTTAATTGCCATTAATACAATGCCAGGGATTTAATCATTTTTCTCTTGCCTTATATTAAGAAGACCATCATTGAAAATGATCACCACAGGAATGATATAAATTGTTTAGAGTTAGCCTAGCAAGGAGGAGCTAAGCTCAATTTAAAGACGTTATTAATTTTCTACTCTTTTTTCAAACATCTTTTAGACCGTTTTTGTTAAAGACTTATACCTTGTATTGGTTCTGGGAAGTCAGGGGGGGAGGAAGGTTGGGGGGAGTGGGGGGAGGGTGGGAGGGAGGGAAGTATATTAGGCTTGAGGAGGGGTGTTGGGTTTTAAAGTAATATGATTGTACATGTATACTGTCTTGTCTTATTTTTTTTAAAACAAAGTTATGTTATGTATATTGAAATGGAAGTATAAATACCATCAACACAGAATGGAGTTTGCTCAGAAGCTGAAATACACCAAGTGAATGAGAGGAAGAGTGGGAAGCAGAGGAGAGAAGAAAGATAGGAAGAGAGGGATAGGAGAGAGGGCAAGGGGGAGGAAGATATAGAGAATAAGGAGGAGTGGAAAGAAGGAGAAAGGAAGGGGAAGTAGAGTAGAAAAGGATGATGGAGGGAAGAAAGGAGGTAGGGAGGGGGAGGAGAGAGGCAGAAGAAAGTGTTGGATAAGGCATAAATATGGTCTATGGAGAGCAGAAGAGCCAATAATTGTTTTTTTCTTTTTCGGGAGTTGATGGCAAGATGAATTGATGTAATTATTTAATAACACAACATGATATTGGCTATGTAATAGTATACCTGTGATTATATGTTATGAAAATGGAAAATAAAAAGTTTTTATGGACAGTAAAAAAAAGAAAAGAAAAGAAATTGATCCCCACAGGTATTAAAAAAAAGGGAACCACAGGAGCCTGGAGGTTGTGACTTGGCAAATCAACTCACCCCTCCCATTTTCGCTCCGCATTCAAATCCCTCCCAAGAATGCATATAGGAGTCAGATCAAATATTGGTTGGTGCTGGATGGTCTGTCCTCAAACAAGTCTAAGTTATTCCTTTCTCATCACAAACTGGAAGTTCAGGTAAGATTCATACACTCAGTGGAAGGACACGGTAGGTGGGGATGGTTTCAGGCCTCTCCCAGAATGTTTAATTCAGATTATATCCAACATGCTACAACATCTATCTATATACTGCATTTTTCGGAGTATAAGACGCACCAAGATTTTGAAGAGGAACGTTTTTTTTTAAAAAAAAAGTTTTTGCATTCTGCAAACCTCCCCAAAATGGCCCGTTTTTTTGTGAAAATGGGCCCGTTTCCCCCCCCCCAAAAAAACAAAACAAAAAAACAGATAGACTTTAGGAGGCTTGTAGAGTGCTCCTGCGGGTGGAGGACCCAAAAACGAGCAAAAAACGGTCCATTTTTCACAAAAATGGGCCCATTTTTTGTCAAAAAAAAGGGCATGCAAACCCTTTTAGGAGGCTTGTAGAGTGCTCCTGGGGGTGGAGGACCCAAAAACAAGCAAAGAACGGTCCATTTTCCACAAAAACGGGCCCGTTTTTTGTCAAAAAAAGGGGCATGCATAACCTTTAGGGGGCTTATAGAGTGCTCCTGGGGGTGGAGGACCCAAAAACAAGCAAAGAACGGTCCATTTTCCACAAAAATGGGCCCGTTTTTTGTCAAAAAAAAGGGCATGCAAACCCTTTAGGAGGCTTATAGAGTACTCCTGGGGTTGGGGAGGGCATAATTGAGCAAAAACCGGGGCATTTTTTGCTCATTTCTGCCCTCCCCAGCCCCCAGGAGCACCCTGGAAGCCTCCTAAAGGGTTTGCACGGCCATTTTGGTGAGGGGGGGTGGGGTTTTGGGAGGCAAAAAATGCTGCATTAGGTTTAGGTTTAGGTTTATTGGGATTTATATGCCGCCCTTTTCCCTGAGGGGACTCAGGGCGGCTTACAACCACAGGGGAGGGGAAGTGCAAGGTCAAAACAAACACTTTGTGAACAAAAGAAAAATAATAAAACACAGCTTTCATTCAGCAATCAAACACTCGGGCGGGTAATTGGAAGCCTATCCCCAGGCCTGCTGGGAGAGCCAGATCTTGAGGGCTGCGCGGAAGGTCTGGGTCGTGGTGAGGGTGCGGATCTCCATGGGGAGCTCGTTCCATAGGGTCGGGGCAGCAACAGAAAAGGCTCTCCTCCGTGTGGTCGCCAGTCGACATTGACTGGCAGATGGAATTCGGAGGAGGCCCAGTCTGTGCGATCTGATTGGTCGATTTAGGGAGGTAATCGGCAGAAGGCGGTCTCTCAAGTACCTAGATCCACTACCATGGAGTGCTTTAAAGATGGTCATCATTATCCTGAAGCGCACCCGGAGACCAACAGGCAGCCAGTGCAGCTCGCGGAGGACAGGTGTAACGTGGGCGAACCGAGGTGCGCCCACTATCACTCGCGCGGCTGCATTTTGGACTAGCTGTAGTCGCCGGATGCACTTCAGGGGCAACCCCATGTAGAGCCCATTGCAGTATTCCAGTCTAGAGATCACAAGGGCTCGAGTGACTGTTGTGAGGGCCCCCCGATCTAGGTAGGGCCGCAACTGGCGGACCAGGCGAACCTGGGCAAATGCCCCCCTGGTCACAGCTGACAGCTGGTGGTCAAAAGTCAGCTGTGGATCCAGGAGGACTCCTAAGTTGCGGACCCTATCTGAGGGGTATAAAATTTGACCCCCCAGCCTAAGCGTTGGTGTATTAGCCAAATTATTGGGGGGGAAACACAACAGCCACTCGGTCTTATCCGGGTTGAGCACCAGTTTGTTAGCACTCATCCAGTCCTTAACGGCCTCCAGACCCCGGTTCATCACGTCCACCGCTTCATTGAGTTGGCACGGGGCGGACAGATACAATTGTGTATCGTCCGCATATTGATGGTATTTTATCCCGTGCCTCCGAATGATCTCGCCCAGCGGTTTCATGTATATGTTAAATAGTAGGGGGGATAGGACCGAATGCTTATACAGCATTCACTGTATAAGATGCACCCAGATTTGGTTCCTATTTTTCTACTTGCATTTTTTATGTACTTTCGAACTGCTAGGTTGGCAGAAGCTGGGACAAGTAACGGGAACATGTTTTGACCCACAGCCCAAAGGGGGGAGACCTCTGCCCTAAAATTCCAACCATCACCTGGCTCATGTTGATCTCCTAAAAACCATACATCCCTGCTCAGCATTCTCTGTCATTGTTTCCCTTAATTTTCTGCCATAATATCCAAGTTTTGTCCACCCGAAACTTGTTCTCGCAAAATCCATTTTCCCCACCAGATTGCTTGGATTCCATTGGATTCTCCATCTTCAAGGAAGTTTCTGTTTCTCTTCTTACTTTGCAAAAAGAGAAGTAGAGAGTGAAAACTCCCCAAAACTCAAGATACAACAATTCATCGCTAGCTACCCTGGTTATTTTCCCTCCGATTCAAATACCAGCAAATGGGTCAGTTCCTGGAGGAATTGAGGAACGTTTGAAACACAGGTAGCCCTCCTACACATCTGCACCACTATCTGTTCTCCAACATGCCTTTTCCTTTGTTATTTTTTTTTTCAGAAGGAAAAAAAAACCCTGCTTTACATTACAAACAAAGAAAAATACAAGGGTTCAACCATCATTTTCCTATCCCAGGGGTCGGCAACCTTAAACACTCAAAGGGCCACAAAGATCCTAACCAGAAGCCCTCCATTCAATTTTGGAGGCAATCGGATGTCCGGTTCCCCCACCATAGAGTCTCCTCCTAGTGTGGCATCCTTTTTCCTCTACTGACCTTAAGAATGTTGAACGTTGAATGTTGATTTTATTTATATGCCGCCCTTTTCCCCCGAAGGGGACTCAGGGCGGCTCACAATTCAACCAGGGAAGGGGGATACAAACAAAAAATTAAAAACAACACAAAACAATGCATAATTAAAAACACATAGCAGTCATACCAATTCGAGACGGGGGCAACGGTTCTTTAGCCCCAGGCCTGTCGGAACAGCCAGGTTTTAAGGGCTTTGCGGAAGGCCTGGAGGGTGGTGAGGGTTCGAATCTCCACGGGGAGTTCGTTCCAGAGGGTCGGAGCAGCCACAGAGAAGGCTCTCCTCCAGGTAGTCGCCAGTCGACACTGGCCGGCAGTCCCGTTCTCCCACCATAGAGTCTCCTCCTAGTGTGGCATCCTTTTTCCTCTGCTGACCTTAAGTTCCGTTCTCCCACCATAGAGTCTCCTCCTAGTGTGGCATCCTTTTTCCTCTGCTGACCTTAAGTTCCGTTCTCCCACCATAGAGTCTCCTCCTAGTGTGGCATCCTTTTTCCTCTGCTGACCTTAAGTCCCGTTCTCCCACCATAGAATCTCCTCCTAGTGCGGCATCCTTTTTCCTCTACCTGTCCTAACTGAAAATCCTATCAATCGTGGAGCTGACCGGCAACAGGGAGCTGCAGAAGAGGGATGAAAGAGCCACACAGGTTGCTGACCCCTGTCCTATCCTTTGTGCCTCTTCCTCTTTGCTCATACTTTCTTTAACCGCCACTGGTTGCCAAGAGCAAAGAGAGGCAAGCTCCTTGGCTTTCTTCACCCTCCCAATCCCCAAATCTCCACTCAAAACATTTGCTTTGTGCATTACAGAAAACCGTTGGCCAAAACTTTTGGCTGCCATTCCAGGTCAAGAAAGAATCGTGGTCTTTGAGGAGAATCATTTGCAATTTACTGAGGTGAGAGGCAGGGGTAAAATTCAGCAGGTTCTGAAGAACCGGTAGCGGAAATTTTGAGTAGTCCGGAGAACCGGCAGATACTAACTCTGGCTGGCCGTACCCCCATCTATTCTCTGCCCACTGAGCCCCAGCTGATTGGGAGGAAATGGGGATTTTGCAGTATCCTTCCCCTGTCACACCCACCGAGCCATGCCCACCAAGTCACACCCATAGAACCGATAGTAAAAAAAATTGAATTTCACCACTGGTGAGAGGGTTTTTTTCCTCCCTAGCGGAGACACGCACCCCACTACAAATACAGCAACACAGTCGCTTTTCTGGAGACATCCGAGACCAAGGGATGCCAGCTGGGTGCGAGAGAGGCCAGGGAAAACAACAAGGGTGGCAGAGAGAATAGAGAATGATGGACAAGATGCCCCATTTCGTGTGCAAACATGAATTCTTTATAGGCGACGAATTAAGGGGAAAATGCATATTTATATTTTCTGCTTAAAATCTGCTGAACACACAGGAGGAACGAGAGAGGCTATGAAAGTTCAGGGTAGAAAACACTCCCCTCCAAGGAAACACACAACACACACACACACACACACACACACACACACACACACACACACCAGGGAACCAACCAGCTCCTTCTGTGGTTCGCACTAAGGAAGGAAGAGGCTAAATGGGAGGAAAAATGGCACCTTGTTCCAGGTAAAGCCAGAATATTTGTAGCTCGGGGTTAAATCGAGGGGTTCCTTGGTGCTCTCTGAGCTGCGAGTTTTTCTTGCATTTCCTGACCCAATTTGGGTACAGATGAGTCCTCGACTTATAACAGTCCATTTAGGGATCATTTGAAGTTGCAACGGCGCTTTAAAAAAAGTGACTTACGGCTGCTTTTCACACTGACGACCGTTGCAGCATCTCCTCTGCCACCCGAGCAAAATTCAAACGCTTGACGAGTGACTCGTATTTATGACGGTTGCAGCGTCCCGGGGGTGTTTCCCGTGATTCACCTTTTGCGACCATCTCCCAAGCAAAGTCAACAGGGAAGCCGGATTCACTTAACGAAGACTGTGCTTCTAACTTAACAACCGCAGCGAGTCACTTAACCACCGTGGCAAGAAAGGTCGTAAAATGGGGCAGGATTTGCTTAAAAGGTGTCTCACTTGGCAACAGACGTTTTGTGCTGAATTGTGGTTGTAAGTCAAGGACTACTTGGAGTATTGTCAGCTCTCCTGATGTTACCTAGTTTGGCTAATTAAACATCTGCAAGAAAACAACCAAGCTCAGAGAGCACCAAGGACTTCCTAGCCCTCCTCTTTTCTCCTTTCTCCTTCTTCCACTCCACAAATCCCATTCCCTTCTAGCACTGATGATGTTACCTACTTGGGTAATGAAATGTCTGCAAGAAAACAACCGAGTTCAGAGAGTACCGTGGACCCCATAGTCCTCCCCCTTCTCTTCCTACACCACCACTACCTCCTTCCTCCTTCTTCCTTTCTCCACTCCACAAACCCCACACCCTTCTATCACTGATGATGTTACCTAGTTGGGTAATGAGACGTCTGCAAGAAAGCAATCAAGCTCAGAGAGAACCACAGTCCTCCTTCTCCTCCCCCCCAAACCCCACACCCTTCTATCACTGATGTTGTTACCTAGTTGGGTAATGAGACGTCTGCAAGAAAACCACCAAGCTCAGAGAGCACCAAGGACTCCACAGTCCTCCTTCTCCTCCCCCCCAAACCCCACACCCTTCTAGCACTGATGTTGTTACCTAGTTGGGTAATGAAACGTCTGCAAGAAAACCACCAAGCTGAGCGAGCACCATGGACGCTCAGATTATGAGCTTCTGAACATCCGAAGAGGACTAAACACGGCTGTTTTGTCACACAAATCTGTGTCATATCTTAAGTCTGCTAACACAGCAAAGATCTGAAGGTTGAGGTATCTTACTTGAGACGGGTCCAGGAAATTAAAAATCCAGCTGTTCATCTCTCTGGATTTGACAGTTAGGAATGTTGGAGAATGTCTTCGCTCTCCAGATTCAGGCTCCCTCCCTCCCTCCCTCCCTCTCCGTGAAATGGATATTATCAAAGAAAAAGAAAAATAAAACTCTTTCCTGGCTACCTCTAAATAATTTCTCTCTCTCTCTCTCTCTGTCTGCAATATGAGTTCTGCAGAAACGCTCGTATCCCGGGGAGAAAGCTTTTGAACGAAGGCATCTTAACATTTCAATTACAATTAAGAGGTTTTCTTTTTTTAAAGAAGAAAAAATATTGATTAGGGAAAATACATCCCTGATAGCAGTGGTCAATAGATTAATTAATCATCCGCTTCTGACAGCTTAACAGTGTGCTTAATGTGTCTGCCGCTCATTGAGTTATGCATTCCCCTTTTCTTAAGCGGTGATCCTGGGATTGGAATTCGCAGCAGCTTTGAAACGCCACGTTTGTCTGGCTTTCAAAAAGGAACATAAAAATAAAGAAATAAATAAAAGGAAATAAGGAAAGGAAGGCAACCGCAGAGGACGGACATCTTCAAATGGGAACGCAAACAACAAACAAAGCTTTGAAACACGGATTTTCCGAGGGGTTCAAAAGAACTGAATCTTGTTTCACACAGTCCGGGTTACACAAGAGTAGAGTTCCCACACGTTTAGAGAAAACATCGATGAAAGCCAAAGGAAACATGATTGAGAGAGACGTTCAGTTACGCTACAGCCTAGAAGAACTTTGCCTTCTAAGTTAACGAAGAGAGTAAACCATATACCTTCTTCTTTTTTTCCTCTCTCTCCTTCCTTTTTCTCTCCACTTTCCCTCTCCTTCCCTCCTTCCTTACCATACTCTCTCTCCATCTTCCCCCCTTCCTTCTCTCCTTTCCACTTACCCATCTCCTTCCTCTCTCCACTTTCCCCCTCCTTTCTTCTTTCCTTCCTCTCTCTCTCTTTCTTACCATACTCACTCTCCATCTTCCCCTCCTTCCTTCTTTCCCCTCTCCACCTTCCCTCTCTTTCCTTCCTTCCTTCCTCTCACTTTCCTCCCTCTCCTTCCTCTCCCTTCCTTCCTTTCTTACCATACTCTCTCTCCATCTTCTCCCTCCTTCCTTCTTTCTTTCCTCTCTCTCCAATCTTCCCCCCTTCCTTCCTCTCCTCCACTTCCCTCTCTCCTTCCTTCCTCTCTCCACTTTCCCCCTCCTTCTTCCTTCCTTCCTCTCCCTGCCTTCCTTTCTTACCATACTCTCTCTCCATCTTCCCCCTCCTTCCTTCTTTCTTTCCTCTCTCCATCTTCCCCCCTTCCTTCCCCTCTCTTCACTTTCCCCTCTCCTTCCTTCCTCTCTCCACTTTCCCCTCCTTCCTTCCTTCCTTCCTTCCTTCCTCTCTCTCCCTTTCTTACCATACTCTCTCTCCATCTTCCCCCTCCTTCTTTCTTCCCCTCTCTTCACCTTCCCCACTCCTTCCTTCCTTCCTCTCCACTTCCACTCCCTCCCTCCCTTCCGTATTTCTTTCCTCTCCCTTCCTTCCCTTTTCACCCTTCCTTCCTTTATCACTCTCCATCTCCCCCTCCTTCCTTCTTTCTTTCTTTCTCTCTCTCCATCTTTCCCCTTACTTCCTCTCTCTCCACTTCCCCCTCTCCTTCCTTCCTCTTCCTTTCCTTCTTTCTTTCTTTCTCCTTCTTCCTCTTTCTCTCTTCCTTTCTTACCATACTCTCTCTCCATCTTCCCCTCCTTCCTTCTTTCCCCTCTCTCCACCTTCCCCTCTCCTTCCTTCCTTCCTCTCCACTTTCCACTCTCTCCCTCCCTTCCGTATTTCCTTCCTCTCCCTTCCTTCCTTCCTTACCATACTCTCTCTCCATCTTCCCCCTCCTTCCTTCTTTCTTTCTTTTCTCTCCATCTTCCCCCTCCTTCCTTCCCCTCCCCCTCCCACATTAGCCATCCAGTAACGTCCTCTTATGTCACCAAACATTGGTATTAATTCACATTAACTCACTCCTTTGTGAGCTCCGGAGAAAACAGCTGCGGTTGAGCCGCTTTCCAGATAACCTGGTTTTGAAATAAAGAGCCCACGCGTGTAGTTTTGGGGCTAAACCTACCCCGCCAGGTTCCCCCGCGTGGGTCCCATTCTGAACGTGAAAGAAATGTGAGGAGGCTCGTGAAATGCCACAGCTGTACCTAGCGCGCGCAGCTGGCGGGGGGGGGGGGGTAGGGCGCGCGCGCGCAGCGCTCCATTCGGACAGGCAGGGCGCGCGCGCGCATCTCCGTCCTCTGTATAGGATGCCTTGCACATCCCTTTAGGGATGGGGAAGAAAGTTGAGTGGTGGGTGTGCGATAGACATACACACAGACAGCTACACACACACACACACACACACACACACACACACACACTTGCTTTTAGGGCTTTTCACCCCCGGCTCTGAGTCACCGTTTTTAATTAAGCAATCAATTAATTAACCGACGCAGAGCATCCCGGGAAATCAATGCAATTTTAAATGCTGGGTGCTGGCTACTTCTCTCCCCCCCCCCCCCCAACGTCTGATTTAATCAATTTTTGGCAAACGTCATTGTTCCCCCCTTTTTTGATTTAGAGGAGTGGGTTATGCCCTGTGCCCCTTGGATGCATTAGCCTTGGAGGCAGCCCAGGGGAGGACGGGTAAATCAAATAGGACTATTCCCTGTGGATAATTTACCCGGGAAAGCAAAAAAGAGTGTGAGTTGCGCATTTGTTTTTGATTTTTTTTAGGGGCTCACGCGGGAAAAAAGCTTTTTATGACACACAGATGCTTTTTATGAGACACGGTGGGGTGGTAAAAATAATAATAATTAAGGCCTGCCCTCTCCATCCGTTGCGGTGGGTGTGATGGGATGGGATATATGGGTTCAAAAGGTAGTGTGTTGGAGCATCTAACCAAGTTTGCTTGCTTTCATTTTATAATTCTCTGTTTGGACTTCTCTTGTTGGTGTCATTATTATGATGATGATTGCTCTGTTTTGCAGGCACACTGAGAGCTTCTGCACCGGAGACAAATTCCTTGTCTATCTAATCACACTTGGGCAAATAAAGTTATTCTACCTTTAACCTCTACCCCTCTAAACAGTTAACAGTAAGGGAGTTGGAAGGTACCTTGGAGGCAGTGGTGGGTTTCAAAAAATTTTGGAACCTACTCTGTGGGTGTGGCCTCCTTTGTGGGAGTGGCTTGCTGCCCATGTGACCTGGTGGGAGTAGCTTGCTGGCCATGTGACCTGGTGGGAGTGGCTTGCTGGCCACGTGACCTGGTGGGAGTGGCTTGCTGGCCATGTGACCTGGTGGGAGTGGCTTGCTGGCCATGTGTTTTCTCTCTCTCTCTCTCTCTCTCTCTCCTTCCTTTTGTCTCTTTCCTTTTTCTTTCTTTCGTCTCACTTTTTTCTTTCTTTTTTCTTTTTATTTATTTCTTCCTTTCTCTTTCTCTCCCTGTGTCTGTCTGTCTGTCTGTCTGTCTGTGTGTGTGTGTGTGTGTGTGTGTGTGTGTGTGTGTGTGTGTGTGTGAGTGGTGGGTTTCAAAAAATTTTGGAACCTCTTCTGTAGGTGTGGCCTGCTTTCCGGGTCCACTGGTGGAACCTCTTCTAACCGGTTCAGTAGATTTGACGAACTGGTTCTACCGAATAGGTGCGAACTGGTAGGAACGCACCTCTGCTTGGAGGTCATCTAATCCAACCCCCTGCTCAAGCAGGAGACCTATACTAGGGACCACTGAACTGCCGACCTGACCTTTCTGATCGACGAGCTCAGTATCTTAGCCACTGAGCCACTTAGGCTGAACCTCAACCCTACCCTACCCTCTACTCTACTCTACCCTACCCCAGTCTATTATTTTTCCTCTATTCCATCCCATCTTCTATCTTATTCACAATTTTGTCTCCATTCTATTCTGCAAGCAGAACCTGCCTCTTTTCTGAATTTTGCAGCAACTGATGACTATAAGATGAGCCCACTCAATGAAGCAGAAATGTTGCTTGCTTAAAGAGCTTGTGTGTGTGTGTGTGTGTGTGTGTGTGTGTGTGTACACGCGTGCTTGTGCTTTACTCATTCTTCCCCTAGTAAAGTCTGCAAGAAAATGTCTTTCCTGATAATTATCTTCAATCAGGATCGTTGGAAAGGTTAAAAATAAAAATCTTTTTCCTTTCTCTTCATTTGAGATGGAGAGAGTTGTGTGTATGTTTGTGTTTGTGTGCGCGCATGAGAGAGAGAGAGCGAGTAAAAGACACGCAGAGAATGGGATATGCACACGAGGGTGTAAATATCATCCATACAGCACGTTATTCTGCCTTTGGAAGGAGAAGGGAGAGAATATGTAATAAAAGGTGCATTCCAAACTCAACAGTAGAGAGAGAGGATATTTAAATCTTTAATTACTCTTCCTTCCTCTACACCCGCTCTTCTATTATTTAAACAATACATGCAATAAAGTATCTACATTTGCATTACAGCCTCTTTACTGCATTATCATCAGATGCTAGAACTCTTTGTGATTTCTTTTTTTAAAAAAACATTAGGTAATTAGGATAGGTTTTGTTTTATAGACAGATGTGTCGTAAAATTAAATATAGGAGTGGGATGCAGAAAAGAGAATTCAACCATGCCGAGCATTAAAGCAAGAAAAAACTAGACTTTCTTTTTTTTTAAAAAAAAAGTGCTGTTGAAAAACTAACTTATTATCTCTACCATCTATCATATCTGTCAGTTTGTAAATCTCTCTCTCTCTCTCTCTCTCTCTCTCTCTCTCTCTCTCTCTCTCTCTCTCGTTTCTATCTTCAGAATAGAAATAGAAAAGAATAGAATAGAATAGAATAGAAGATGGGTCCTTGGAGGTCTTCCAGTCCAGCCTCCTGTTCAAGCAGGATACCCTACCATTTCAGACAAGTGGCTGTCCAGTCTCTTCTTAAAAACCTTCAGTAATGGAGCACCTACAACTTCTGGTGGCAAGCTGTTCCACTGGTTAATTGTTTTAACTGTTAGGAAGTTTTTTCCTTAATTTCAGGTTGCTTCTCTCCTGGATTAGTTTCCATCTGTTATTTCTTGTCCTGCCTTCTCATGCTTTGGAGAATAAGCTGACCCACAGAGGGTGAGTCATCTGTGTACCACAATTGCTGGAGGCACAGACACAGATACACACACACACACACACACACAGAGAGAGAGAGAGAGAGAGAGAGAGAGAGAGAGAGAGAGAGAGAGAGAGAGAGGTGTGTGTATGTATGTATGTATGTACGTACGTATGTACGTACATACGTACGTACGTACCAGAGGTGGATTCCTACCAGTTCGCACCAGTTCAGTAGAACCGGTTAGTCAAATCTACCGGACCGGTTAGAAGAGGTTCCACCAGTGGACCCGGAAAGCAGGCCACACCTACAGAAGAGGTCCCAAAAATTTTTGAAACCCACCACACACACACACACACACACACACACACACACACACACACAGAGAGAGAGAGAGAGAGAGAGAGAAAGAGAAAGAGAAAGAGAAAGAAAGGAAGAAGGAAAGAAATAAAAAAGGAAAGAAAAAGTGAGAAAGAGATGAAAGAAAAAAAGGAAAAAAGGACAGAGACAAAAGGAAGGAAAGAGAGAGAGAGAGAGAGAACACATGGCCGGGAAGCCACTCCCACCAGGTCACATGGCCGGCAAGCCACTCCCACAAAGGAGGCCACACCCACAGAGTAGGTTCAAAAAAAATTGAAACCCACCACTGGTACGTATGTACAGTAAGTAAGTAAGTAAGTAAGTAAGTAAGTAAGTAAGTAAGTAAGTAAAATATATCAGCTGGGTTTGATTAGATAAACCTCTCTCCCAGAATGGAAGTCAAGGCTGCCATCACAGACTTCCCAGAAGATCTCCTTACAACGTGCCAAATCGAGATCTTCTTAGATGAAGCTGTAGCATGGTGGTTCAACCGTTGTTCAACTGGGGCAACTTTAAAAACTCTGCACTTTGGCTTCCAGAATTCCCCAGTTGGCCATGTTGAAGTCCACAAGTCTTAAAAGTTGCCAAGAGACCGCCTCCTGCCGATTACCTCCCATAGACCGATTAGATCTCACAGGTTAGGTCTCCTCCGGATTCCATCTGCCAGCCAATGTCGGCTGGCGACTCCCCGGGGGAGAGCCTTCTCTATTGCAGCTCCGGCCCTTTGGAACGACCTCCCTGTTGAGATCCGGATCCTTACTACCCTCCCGGCCTTCCGCAAAGCCACCAAGTCCTGGCTGCTCCAGCAGGCCAGGGGGCTTGTGAAATATCCAGCCCCACGGTAACTGTGAATGTTGCGTATTTTAAGGTGTTGTCTTGTTTATTTATCCCCTTCCCTTGTTTATTGTAAGCTGCCCGGAGTCCTTCGGGAGTGGGCGGCATACAAGATCAATAAACTAAACTAAACTAAGGTTGGACACCATGGCTGGCTGGGGAATTCTGGGAGTTGAAGTCCACCAAGGTTGGACATCCCTACCGCTGAGTGTATTAAGGAAGGACTCAGATCCTGCGGAATTTAATCCGTTCTTCCTCGTCTCCTCTCCAAGCAGCCCACCAGATTGCTGCCCCTGGAAAGTTCATAAGCCGATCCGCGGCAGCAGCATGTTACTCGGATAGAGCCGAGGTGGCGCAGTGGGTAGAGTGCAGTACTGCAGGCCACTTCAGCTGACTGCTAGTTCAGCAGTTCAGCGGTTCAAATCTCACCGGCTCAGGGTCGACTCAGCCTTCCATCCTTCCGAGGTGGGTGAAATGAGGACCCGGATTGTTGTTGGGGGCGATATGCTGACTCTGTAAACCGCTTAGAGAGGGCTGAAAGCCCTATGAAGTGGTATATAAGTCTAATTGCTATTGCTACTCTTACTTTGCACGCCAGATGCACAGACGAGATGGCTATCCTTGCACTAACCTCTACCAAGGTCAACCAAGGTGCCACAAGCTTCCCAAAGGAGAAGGCGGAGTTGTGGCCCACTAATCACGGCCACGACAGGGACATTTCAATCCATTTGATTTTTGGGGAGGCCAATGAAAACATAAAATATAAGCTCTGCCTTCTTTGGACTATCGTTCCCTCTTTGGGGTTCACCTCAGGAGGACTTTCTTAGAGAGAAGAAGATTTTTTTTTTAAAAAAAAAGTGAGCAAGAGAAAAACTCTTCAGAAATCTCCAGCTTCGAAGAAGGGAGTTTTTGGCATCTGATCTAATTTCTCCTGCCAAGGAGCAAGAAGCAGGAAGGAAGGTTGGTGTAGTAAAAACACGAGGAGAACTGAAGGCCATACAAGCTACTGTTCTATGCCTTGCCAATCAATAGCGCTTTTATTAGAAGGTGCAATCAATGTACAGGAGACAGACTTCGCCAATTAAGCTTATCGACTGAGCTGAGGACTTGCAGGAAACGTCACGTCTTCTGCTTTGTTTTCCTTTCAGGGAATGAAAAAGGAGCTTCGGGTGTTTTTGTCTTTTTCGTTATCACCGGATTCCCACCAAATCTTCTCCAGGAGTTCCTGCAGAAAGGAAACGCTGACAGAAAGCAGAGAGGGAGATATCTGGAAGGGCTTCGGCTGGAGTCAGTGAAAGGAAGCCAAACATAGAAGGCCTCCACACACGGGCACATTTATGCACAACTTTTATTTTTATTTTTATTTTATTGTTTTGTTTTATTTTATTTTATTTTATTTTATTATTTTATTTTATTGTTTTATTTTATTATTTTATTATTTTATTTAATTTATCATTTTATTATATTTTATTGTTTTATTTTATTTATTATTTTATTTTATTTATTATTTCATTTTATTTATTATTTTATTTTATTTATTATTTTATTTATTATTTTATTTTATTTTATTATTTTATTTTATTATTTTATATTTTATTTTATTATTTTATTTTATATTTTATATTATATTATATTTTATTATTTTATTTTATTTTATCACTCCCTATTTTCTTTCCTTCCCTCCCTCCTTCTGTTCCTTCCTTCCTCTCCTTCCTTCCTTCTGTTCCTTCCTTGCTTCTTTCCTTCCATCCTCCCATTCCTTCCTTCTGTCTTTCTTTCCTCCCTCCCTTCCATCCCTCCTCCTGTTCCTTCCTTCCTTCCTTCCTTGCTTCTTTCCTTCCCTCCTCCCATTCCTTCCTTCTGTCTTTCTTTCCTCCCTCCCTTCCATCCCTCCTCCTGTTCCTTCCTTCCTTGCTTGCTTCTTTCCTTCCCTCCTCCCATTCCTTCCTTCCTCTCCTTCCTTCCTTCCTTCCCTCCCTCCCTCCCTTGCATCCTACAGTTCCTTCCCTCCTCCCCTTTTTTCTTCTCTCCCTCCTCCCCTTCTTATCTTCCTTCGTTCCCTCCATCTATCTTCCTTCCTTCTTTCTTCCTTCCTTCCTTCATCCCTCCTTTCCTCTCTCCCGCCTGCCCTTCTTTCCTCCTTTTATTTTTATTTTATTATTTTATTGTTTTATTTTATTTTATTATTTTATTTTATTATATCTTATATTATATTTTATTTTATTATTTTTTATATTTTATATTATATTAAATTTTATTATTTTATTTTATCACTCCCTATTTTCTTTCCTTCCCTCCCTCCTCCCGTTCCTTTCTTTCTTCCTCTCCTTCCTTCCTTCTGTTCCTTCCTTGCTTCTTTCCTTCCATCCTCCCGTTCCTTCCTTCTGTCTTTCTTTCCTCCCTCCCTCCCTTTCATCCCTCCTCCTGTTCCTTCCTTGCTTGCTTGCTTCTTTCCTTCCCTCCTCCCATTCCTTCCATCCCTCCTCCTGTTCCTTCCTTCCTTCCTTGTTTCTTTACTTCCCTTCTCCCATTCCTTCCATCCCTCCTCCTGTTCCTTCCTTCCTTCCTTGTTTCTTTCCTTCCCTCCTCCCATTCCTTCCTGCCCTCCTTCCTTCCTCTCCTTTCTTCCTTTCTTCTCTCCCTTCCATCCTACAGTTTCTTCCTTCGCTCCTCCCCTTCTTTCCTCCCTCCCTCCTCCCCTTATCTTCCTTCGTTCCCTCCATCCTTATCTTCCTTCCTTCCTACATTCTTCCTTCCTTCATCCCTCCTTTCCTCTCTCCCTCCTGTCCTTCTTTCCTCCTTCTCTTCCTTCTCCTGTCTTTCTTTTTTCTCCTTTTCTTCATTGCCCCCTAAATCCTGTTCAGTAGCAAGGAGGAGACGTGGAGTTAAGCTCAATTATCAGAGGCTGAAACCAGCCGGCAATCAATCATTTTCTGACACTGTTCAGCTTTTGCCATGTTGAGAAGGGCGGAAAAAAATTCTTGTATTTGTGTAGTTCTTGTGTTTCTTTCTTTCTTTCTTTTAATAAGAAAAGCTTCTCAGAAAGTGGGGGGGAGAGGGAGAAGTGTCAAGAAAGGAAAGAGCCTCCCCCCCCCCCACTCACACCTCTTATTCCTCTCTTTTTTTAACAGCACATCAACATATCAAGGCTGTGCGGAGATGAGGGGGAAATGTTCATTTGTTTTCTCTGAAACTAAACCCAACTTCTCTCCTTCCTTTCTTCTTCCTTTTGGCATGGCAAGGTAGAAGTCAGTTTAGATGTCTTTTATTGTAAACACAATCTTTCTGAGAGGGCTCAGCGTTATAATTAAGATGGATTTGAACGGGAAGAGAACTGTCCTTTTTTTTTTTTTGAACAGCTTTACTTAAGAGGAGCAAAAAAAGAAAAATATTATTTTTTTTTATTTTTATTTTTAAAAAAAACCCTGTCGGTTAAATGACTGCATTTCTGTGGAATACTGACATCCAGTGGAAATTTGGGACGGTTCAAGTGGAGGATTGCCAAAATGGGCTCCGGAGGGAGGGGCAGGGAATGCTAAGGAACAGCAAGGAAGTGAGTTTATCAGTTGAAGGTTCATCTAAGCCAGTGTTTCTCAACGTTGGTGACTTTCAGTCCTGTGGACTTCAACTCCCAGAATTCCCCCAGCCAGCTATGCTGGCTGGGGGATTCTGGGAGTTGAAGTCCAAAGGACTGAAAGTCGCCAAGGTTGAGAAACACTGATCTAAGCAGCCGCAGGAGATTAGGTGTCATTGGAGTCCCATCACTCCAGGAAGTGAGACAAAGAGTAAGATGCTCCAAGGACTTACCTCCAAGGAGGTAACAGAGCAGATTAACAGAGTTGGAAGGGACCTTTTTGTAGGTCATCTAGTCCAACCCCACCCCAAAGCAGGACACCCTACACCAATTCTGACCAATGGCAGCCCAGTCTCTTCTTGAAAGCTTCCAGTGATGAAGCTCCCACAACTTCCAAAGGCAACTTCTGTTCCATGGGTTGATTGTTCTCACTGTCAGAAAATTCCTCTTTATTTGTAGGTGAAATCTCTCCTTGATCAGTTTCCATCCATTATTCCTTTTCTGGCCTTCGGGTGCTTGGGAAAATAGGTTGACCCCCTCCTCTTGGTGAGGTGGAATGTCCCTTTCTGTTTTAGTCCATTCTTTGATTTCCAAGTCAGCTCAACCAGATCTTGACTAACCTGCCCATATTTCTGGACATTACCAATCACTTCTTTCTGATACAGTGGTGAGATTCCATTTTTTCCCCTACCGGTTCTGTGGGCATGGCTCGGTGGGCATAGCAGGGGAAGGACACTGCAAAATCCCCATTCCCACCCCAATGTGGGCCAGCCAGAGGTGGCATTTGCCAGTTCTCCGAACTACTCAAAATTTCTCCGGAACCTGTCACAACCTGCTGGATTTCACCCCTGTTCTGATGGCATTTAGCACAGCTTCACAAGGACTGTGGCTTTTAAGTGGGCAGATTTTACACACATTAACTCTGAATGGTGGTTAAGAAAACCTAACCAGCGCTTCTGGTTCCACCACAAAACCGCGGAGGACAAAATCGCGCTAGACGAAAGCGCGCATTTGACGTCATCACAGCGCGACGAAAACATCGCGCTGTGATCGAAAAATGTAAAAATAAAGCGAAAACCTTACCCTAACCCCCCCAAACCTAACCCTAAACCTAACCCTAACCCTAACCCTTAACCTAACCCTAAATCTAACCCTAAACCTAACCGTTAACATAACGCTAAACCTAACGCTAACCCTTAACCTAACGCTAAACGTAACCCTAACACTCTAAACCTAACCCTAACCCTAACCCTAAACCTAACCCTTACCTTTATGTGAATGGGCTTGCTTTAATTTTAATTTTATTTCAATGTTTAATTTTTTTCGTCGCGCTGTGATGATGTCACATGCGCGCTTTCCTCGAGCGCGATTTTGTCCTCCGCGGTTTTGACGGGTCACGGCGCTTCTAGCTGTGCCATCCACCCGGTTTTCAATTTGTATTTCTCCTCTAAGTTCTACCACCACCGATGGTCACCCACACAACCTTGTCATTCGCCAACTTTTTAAAAAAAAATCCTCTCAGCAATGGATGACATTATACTGCTTACCAAGGGGAATGATTTTCCAACTAAGATATAAGATACTCCCACCTCCTAATTTTCCCTAAATGGAAAGCTATCCTATTAGTGGCTAATTAGTAGAAAACAGCAGCTTCAATTGGATGATACATATTGTGTGGCACAAAGCTTATCTTCTTAGAGGTCTATTGGGAGATTCTTCTATGAAGCCAGCTCAGGTTCCAGTGTTATGGAAAGTGGAAAAAAGGTTAATATTTTCATGGAAGTGGAAGTGGAGAACTGTTACAAGTGGAGACATTTTATACACTGAACGCCGAACATAAATTGAAGGTAATAAATAAAAAAAAGTGATTTTTACAGCATGGAGGTTGTTAGATTAAAAAAGAGGTAGGAGTTACTCTTTTAAAAAAATCCATAGCTAGAGGAGGAGGAGAGGAGGTGGGGAGGAGGAGAGGAAGAGAAGAAGAAGAAGAAGAAGAAGAAGAAGAAGAAGAAGAGGAGGAGGAGGAGGAGGAGGAGGAGGAGGAGGAGGAGGAGGAGGAGCAGGAGGAGGAGGAGGAGCAGGAGGAGGAGGAGGAGGAGACTCAATTTATCAATCAATAAAAACACCGGAGAAAGAGAGGTGGAAGGAGGAGGAGGAAGAAGAAGAAGAGGAGGAGGAGGAGGAGGGGAGAAGGAGGAGGAGAAGAAGAAGAGGAGGAGGAGGAGCAGGAGGAGGAGGAGGAGACTCAATTTATCAATCAATAAAAACACCAGAGAAAGAGAGGTGGAAGGAGGAGGAGGAAGAAGAAGAAGAAGAGGAGGAGGGGAGAAGGAGGAGGAGGAGAAGAAGAAGAAGAGGAGGAGCAGGAGGAGGAGGAGGAGGAGGAGGAGGAGACTCAATTTATCAATCAATAAAAACACCGGAGAAAGAGAGGTGGAAGGAGGAAGAAGAGGAGGAGGAGCAGGAGGAAGAGGAGGAGACTCAATTTATCAATCAATAAAAACACCGGAGAAAGAAGAGGAGGAGGAGGAGGAGGAGGGGAGGAGGAGGAGAAGAAGAAGAAGAGGAGGAGGAGGAGGAGACTCAATTTATCAATCAATAAAAACACCGGAGAAAGAGAGGTGGAAGGAGGAAGAAGAAGAGGAGGAGGAGGAGGAAGAAGAAGAAGAAGAAGAAGAAGAAGAAGAAGAAGAAGAAGAAGAAGAAGAAGAAGAAGAAGAAGAAGAAGAAGAAGAAGAAGAAGAAGGAGAATCGTTATTCATTGAATGTTGTACCTATAGTTACTTTTTAAGGTGACCCCCAACATTAAAGCAACATGTTTCTTCCCAGTACTAGCTCAGAAATCTATACACCGAAACTGTTTTGGCAATCAAATTGCTGGCCCAAACACAGCCAGAAGAATCTGCCCAGGGTTAATGGAAGTGTGGGATGCAAGACATTTTCTCTTCCAAAATATCACATTCCCAGTGATGTTACATCAAGTGGTTTCCTACTTAAGCCGGGATGTGTTTTTTTCTTTATAGAGGAGGACATGTTGAAATACATACCATTTGTAACTGCTGATTAACAAATATAGCCTCTTTCTTCACCGATCCCGGCTGACATGTCCCACGTGTTTGGATAGCATCACATTTCACGTGATAATCTACGGTACCAGACACTTGACAATTAACGTTGCTTTTGTTGGAAATAGCTTGCCTTCTGTGGCTCTCTCTCTCTTTTTTTTTTCATCCCAAAGCACCAGGGAAAACGACGCCAAAGAGCACGTTGGTTTCCTTTGAGATAATTTACAAGTATCTGCTGCAACCGAACAGAAACCACATTGCAAAGAAACTGCTCGTGTCCGATGTGGGTTTTGTTGCTGTTGTTGTTGCTGACCTCAGGATCCCCTCCTCGCTGATTGCTGAGCTTGGAATTTCTCAAGAGTTCACATTATGCATGTGATATGAATCTTCTAGTCGTGACAAAGGGCAATCTTAGAGAGTGAGAATTCAAGAGATGCTATTACAGGTAGTTCACATCTCCGGGCCACAATTGAGTCCAAATTTCTGCTGCTACATGAGACAGTTGTTAAGTGAGTTTCGCTCCTTGTTATGATCTTCCTTCTCACAGTTGAGGGAATCACTGCAGTATTTAAGTTAGTAACATTCTCCTCTCCTCTCCACTCCACTCCTCTCCACTCCACTCCTCTCCACTCCACTCCTCTCCACTCCACTCCTCTCCCCCTCCCTTCCCTTCTGCTATGCAGCCTCTCTATAACAATTGGACTCAAGCTCAAGCCAAGCAATCTCTCAACAATTGAATTTGAATTTGAATGGATTTGTATGCCGCCCAATCCCTAAGGACTCACATAAAAACAGTTAAAAACACTAGAAAATTTAAAATACAAAAACAAGAGGTTAAAAGAACACAACATATGCTCAGTTCTTAGTGGGGCTGGAACTCAATTGAGGATCAACAGCCCCAGGCCTGCCGGAACAGCCAGGTCTTAGTAGACTTTCGGAAGGCCGTGAGAGTGGGAAGGATCCGGATCTCTGGGGGTAGATCGTTCCATAGGGCCGGAGCAGCTACAGAGAAGGCTCTCCCTCGAGGGGCCACCAGTCGACATTGTGTAGTCGACGGCACCCGGGGAAGGCCCACCCTGTGAGATCTTATCGGATGCTGGGAGGTATGTGGCAGGAGGCGGTCACGGAGATATCCAGGTCCTAGGCCATGTAGGGCTTTAAAGGTAATAACCAGCATCTTGAAGCGCGTTCGGAGACCAATAGGGAGCCAGTGCAGCTCGCGGAGGATAGGTGTCACATGGGTGTACCTCGGTACACCCAGTATCGCTCGTGCGGCTGCATTCTGGACCAACTGTAGTCTCCGAACATTTTTCAGGGGCAGCCCCATGTAGAGCGCGTTACAGTAGTCGAGTCTTGAGGTGACGAGGGCGTGAGTGACCATTTGGAGTGCCTCCCAGTCCAGATAGAGCCGCAACTGGTGCACCAGGCGAACCTGGGCAAAAGCTCCCCTGGTCACAGCCGACAAATGATGTTCTAGTGTCAGCTGGGGATCCAGGAGGACACCCAAGTTGCGGGCCCTCTCCGAGGGGTGTAAAAATTTCACCCCCCCCAGGTTTAAAGATGGAATATATGGACAAACCCCTCCCTCCTTCCTCTAGCTTGTTGGAATTGCTATTAGCTAAGAGAAGTGCCAATTTTCAATATACCACCACACAGTAGACTATACTGTCTTCTGGGGAAGTCTACTTCCATCCCAAAACTTCCTCTAAAGAATTCCAGGATGATCCTCTTGCAAGGACATGCTAATATTCTTCTTTCCTACAGGGTAAATATCTGGGCTGAAAAAAGAATCTGATTGGACATTACTGGTAGGCCCTATTTTTGACCAACCAATGAAAGATAAGGCTCAACCTTCTAATACAGTGTTTCTCAACCTTGACAACTTGAAGATGTCCGGACCTCAACTCCCAGAATTCCCCAGCCAGCGAATGCTGGCTGGGGAATTCTGGGTGTTGAAGTCCGGACATCTTCAAGTTGCCAAGGTTGAGAAACACTGTTCTAATACAACACTGCGTTTTTTTAAAATGGAGTTCAAAGAAAGAAAGATATAAGGATGTGGTAGCTCAGTGGCTAAGACGCTGAGCTTGTCGATCAGGAAGGTCGGCAGTTCAGTGGTTCGAATCCCTAGCACTAGTGAGCTCCCGTTATTTGTCCCCGCTTCTGCCAACCTAGCAGTTCGAAAGCACGTAAAAAATGCAAGTAGAAAAATAGGGACCACCTTTGGTGGGAAGGTAACAGAATTTTGTGCACCTTCGGTGTTTAGTCTTGCTGGCCACATGACCACGGAGACGTCTTCGGACGGTGCTGGCTCTTCGGCTTTGAAACAGAGATGAGCACCGCCCCCTAGAGTCAGGAACGACTAGCACATATGTGTGAGGGGAACCTTTACCTAAAGACAGAAACAAGATTCAACTCACAGTCAACTTGTGCAGCGCCACTAAGCAAAGATGCTATAAATTTCTTTACACACGGCTGATTCGAGATACAACAACTGGCTAGACTTCCCCTCTTAACGTTCATTTCTTTCTTCCTTTCTTTTTTTACTTTTTAAAAAAAGCAGCCTGCTCCTTTTGTGTTAACCACGGCGGAAATCTCATATTTTATCGGAAACTGTGATTTACGATGAATAGATCTGCTACCTACTAAAAAAGATCTTGTCTTAGCAAATGGCTACAGATCCAGTCCATTACCTTAGGACAACTGGGGGGGGGGGAGAAACTCCAGGGCTTTGTGAGTCCCTGCAATAAAACATCATTAAACACCCGAAGAGGACAGAGGAGACAGAAGGTTTGAATTGAAACTAAGGAGAAGTGTTCGGAATAAAACAGGGCACCCCACCAACGTGCCCGGATAACATCTGGCTTCCATTTCGAAGGGGTCGTCGGAGGACCTCAAATGCCTGTGATGTAAATGAGGAACAGAGACCCCAACAATTTAACTGTCATCAGCACGGATGCTTTAACTGGCATTCCTAAAGCCAAAACTTCAGCCTCTTTAGGAAAACTCCATATGCTGCTGGTCTGAATTAGATGGCTTGGCCCTATTATCTGAAGATGAAAGACAAGCAGGTCAATTCACTTAAAGCCATAGAATTGCCACTGCGAAGAAATGATGAGTCGCAATCGTAGGGAGACATTTCCCCTGCTTTGGTTTTCAACATTTATTTGCTCTCGAAAAGGAAGGAAGGCGCGACGTGAGCACTGCGGCCCAAAGCGAGCCACCTGGGCCCCGTGTTGTTCAGGAGGAATCTCGGCGAAAGGACCGAGAAGAAATGGGAGATATTTACAAGTTGGTTGGATAGCAGTAGCAATAGCAATAGCAGTTAGACTTATATACCGCTTCATAGGGCTTTCAGCCCTCTCTAAGCGGTTTAAAGAGTCAGCATATCGCCCCCAACAACAATCCGGGTCCTCATTTTACCCACCTCGGAAGGATGGAAGGCTGAGTCAACCCTGAGCCGGTGAGATTTGAACAGCCGAACTGCAGAACTGCAGTCAGCTGAAGTAGCCTGCAGTGCTGCATTTAACCACTGCGCCACCTCGGCTCTAAGGAAAGCAAGTTAGTAGTGGACATCGGGAATGGGGATTTTGTAGTATCCTTCCCGATGTCCACCAAGCCACGCCCATGAAGCTATTATAGTCAAGCTATTCTCCAAAGCATGGGTTGTCAACCTGGTCCCTATCGCCCACTAGTGGGTGTTTTGGGATTCCAGGTGGGCAGTAGGGACTTTGGAGATTAAAGCCTCCTTCTGAGCGAGTGGGCAGGCGCGAGCGCACACATCAATAAACCAATGTGTGCGTGCACGCAATCAAGCAAACACGTGGGAAGAGGAAGGGGAGGAGTGAAAACTGATAGCAGGGACAGGCAGATAAGTTTTGTTACCTTATAAAATAAAGCGGAGCAGAGCAGTTGCAAAATAGGAGAAAGAAAAGTTATAGGCAGGAGAGAATTGTTGTTGGCTAATAATAATAAGTGGGCTAACTAGTTCAGCCTTACTTTTTTGTACATTGCCCTAAGGAAGGTTTAAAAAAAGGAGATCAAAAGATCAAAAAAATTAACAATGAAATGTAGTTTGACACCCCTGATCTAACGCATCTTGAACAAGATTAGTTGATAGTTGGTAGATCTTCAATGAATCAAGATAATTAATTGCAGTTATTCTTGTTAGGTATAACTACTGATTATACAGTTATAGAGAGTAACTTGATTTTGTATTTAATGATGGCAGCAAGACTGTTGGTGGCACAATACTGGAAGAAGGAAGATTTGCCTACTATTCAAGAATGGACATTAAAAGTAACAAACTTAGCAGAGATGGCTAAAATATCAGCATATCTCAAGGACCACTCCAACGAGAGATATAAACTGGAGTGGAGAAGATGGATTGACTATATCCAAAATAAATACGGGACTAAGAAATTCCAGATAGTTTATGATTGAAGAAGCAAGGAATGATATAATCTGTTTAGAGTTAGCCTAGCAAAGAGGAGTTAAAGCTCAAATGAAAGATGATACTAACTTTTTTTAAAGTTTATTTTAGAATATCTTTGTTATACTCTGTAGTCGTTCTGGGAAGTCGGGGGGGGAGGTTGGGGGGGACAGGTGGGGAGGGCAGGGGGGGAGGTAAATATTTTCAAAAGTTTTTTTTTAAAAAATTTTCAATAATTAAAAAAAAGATAATTAATTGCAAAAGATTTCTATCTTCTTTTGCAGATGTGGCATTGCTCACCTCGCACACTGATAGGGGAGAAAACCAAAGTCAGCACACTGAGATCCTTTTATAGGCTCTATTATTCTTGCGTTCCCTCCTTCTCCTCCTTAAATATTTCAAATATTCTTAGTATAAAGCTGTATGGTGACATCTGGTGATTAGGGATGTAATGTAATTCCACCTCAGATTCCACTGGGAGTCTATTTGTAGCTAGATCACTAGCATGAGAATAAAGGCTGATAGTTTTCTGCAGGAAAAAGGGAAGGCTTTTTCTACTACCAAAGTTGTACATATATTATGGTTGTTACAATTTTAGAAACAGCTTGGCATGTGGGGATTTCTATTTTAAAAATGGCTCTTTAGGAGACACGTGTGTCAAAATACCTTAAATTATATATATTATGTATATATTAAGAATTAATAGAGCTGGAGAAGTAAAGAAAGATTAATCACGTGAAATTAAGACCATGACACCTGTACATAGGTTTAGGAAGGATGTGAATACTTCCCTAAATCGTTCAAGCAAACTTTTTCAGGAATAATGTATAATTTTGACGGTTGAAATCTGAGATGGGGAGAGAAAGAGAGAGAGAGAGAAAAAAAGAAAGAGATTGTAAATGATTGATTTAATAGTGTTTAATCTATGCGTACATTTGTTATTTTATTCATATGCACTTTTTGTGTCTTTTAGTTTTTCTTTTTTCCCATTTTGGATATTGTGTTTTTGCTTTGGAAATAAACTAAAAATGTGTTGGATTTAATCATGTTTACTATGGACTTCAAGTAAAATTGTTCAGTTGCAGATTAAATTTTGGTGAGTACTTTTCCTTTAATGTGATGATCATCACATAT
>NW_028261394.1:45152297-45169997 GCF_051295495.1 Thamnophis sirtalis
TCCCCTCTCCCTTCTCATTCTCTCTCTCCTTCTCCCTTCTTCTCCTTTCCCTTCTTTTTTCCTTCCTTCCTGTCTCCTCCCTTCTCCTCTCCCTTCCCCTCTCCCTTCTCCTACTCTTTCTTCTTCTCCTTTCTTCTCTTCTCCCTTCTTTTTTCCTTCCTTCCTGTCTCCTCCCTTCTCCTCTCCCTTCCCCTCTCCTCTTTCTCCTTCTCCTTTCTTCTCTTTTCCCTTCTCTTTTCTTTCCTTCCTGTCTCCTGCCTTCTCATCTCCCATCCCCTCTCTCTTCTCCTTCTCCTTTCGTCTCTTCTCCCTTCCTTTTTCCTTCCCTCCTGTCTCCTCCCTTCTCTTTCTCCTTCTCCTTCTCCTTTTCTCTCTTCTTTCCTTAACTCCTGTCTCCTCCCCCTCTCCCTTCTCCTTCTCCTCCTTCTGCCCCTTCTCCTTCTCTCCTCTTCTCATTTTTTTTTTGCATTGGTTAATACTGAAATGTGGGTATGGATCTCGCTTTAGGAGACACAATGACCCAGAGGGTGGTCACCACAGCAAAGAAGGGTCTTCTCCTGGACAGTGTCAACCAGAAGTCCTTGACGGACAGGGCCTGCAGCATGCCCTTACTCCCAGCACTGGTGGAGTCCCAGTGAGGTGAGATGGTTCCTCAAATGGCCCTTCTTGATCTTCATGGCTTCAAGCTCTTCTGGGAGATCAAAACACAAGTGTCGTTCTCACTATGGGAGTTGCAATGTTCCAGAGGGCAGACAGCATGGCAAAGAATGCTCTTCTCCACTGCCAACCAGAATTAATTGACTGACCATAGAGTAACAGAGTGAGGAGGATTGAGTCCAGAAGAGCTTCAGAGCAGGAGATTGCATCTGGGTCACATTTAGCCAAGAAGATCCAATGTTGATGCAAAAGTTGATTAGCGGACTGGAGGCTAAAATATACGAAGAACGGTTGCAGGAACTGGGTATGTCTAGTTTGATGAAAAGAAGGATTAGGGGAGACATGATAGCAGTCTTGCAATATCTCAGGGGTTGCCCCAAAGAAGAGGGACTCAAACTATTCTCCAAACCACCTGAGGGTAGGACAAGAAGCAATGAGTGGAAACTAATCAAGGAGAGAAGCAACTTAGAACTAAGGAGAAATTTCAGGACAGTGAGAACAATTAACCAGTGGAACAGTTTGCCGTCAGAAGTTGTGAATGCTGCAACACTGGAAGTTTTTAAGATGATGTTGGATATATATTTGTCTGAAGTGGTGCAGGGTTTCCTGCCTAGGCAGGGGGTTAGACTAGAAGGCCTCCAAGGTCCCTTCCAAGTCCGTTATTCCATTCCATTCCATTCTATTCTATAGCTTAAAGAAATTGTCAACACTTTTCTGCTCTCAGGAAAACTCATCATGCCTGTGGAACCTTCATTTTCTCTGCTCAAGTCAAGGCACCACCAGATGCAGAAGAATGCAGAAGAGGCTCTTTGTGTGCCATGAACGTCCCTGACTCAAAACAAAGTTGCAGTTTCTGCAAATGATTTATCCAGGATGGACTTTTCCATTAGCATGAAGCCGTAACACCAGGTAACGACTTCGCAAACCATAAACCAGATGTTTAGTGCCGAATCGATCAATTGATTGTGTGCCGTCAAGGCGGTGTCAACTCTTAGCGCCCACATAGATGGATTTATTTTCCCCCACGACCATCTTACCCATGAAGTCATCTCATCTCAAGAACTGTCTGCTGCTGAAAAGACGTTGCTAGAATTACATTTAATCTTTCGGACGGTATCAGCAAGACTTTTATACATCTTTCGTGTGTGTGTGTGTGTGTGTGTGTGTGTGTGTGTGTGTGTTGTGGCCCAGCAGATATTGTTGGAGCTGCCACCAGACTCCAACAGCGAGGGGCCCTCTGAGTTGGCTCTGGAGGATGTGGAGGACCCTGGACAGGGTTCCGACTCCGAGCAGGGCGCAGAGTGGCTGGTTGGCCACCAGGAGGCACCTGAGCCTTGGACCACTGGGGAGGAGACAAGGGGGAGTGAGCCGAAGGCCAGTAGTGAGTTGTTCCTGGATGCACGCCATCAAAGAGCTAATAGGCATAAGGAACAATTACACAATTACAGGAGGTAATTGCGCTCAGCTGGTGATCATTAGGCTCCTCTCCAGACTATAAAAAGGCTACTTGTGCACACGCCCCTCTTTGCAGAAGTCAACACAGGATCGAATGTCAGAGAACTTTGTGTGAGCTTGGCAGGCTGGATTGCTGCCAAGCCTTATCTGTGTTTATTGCTGCCCGAGCTTGTCTGTGCTGGGTTGTTGCCAAGGACCTGTTTGTCTGTTAATTAAATGCCATAATTTATCTCTAGCTTGGAGTGTGCTTTGGTGTGTTGAACTGCCGAACTGCTGAATTTTCTGATCAACAAGCTCAGTGTCTTAGCCACTGAGCTGCTTCCACCCTTCAATCTATGGCTTTGTCAAAATTTACTGTAGATTAGAGCTGCTCGGATGTGGGACCAGAATTGGTCTCAGTCCCAAGAACAGAAGGTTATAACAAACAGTATCCCAAGAACTTTCCATGCTACATACATATTGGCTGGGGAGTAAAGAGAGGCAACAACAACAACAACAACAACAACAACAACAACAACAACAAAGGATATTTATGGAAAGAAGCACAATCAAGCTTAGAATAGAATCCCTGAGGCCAACAGAAGGATTTAGAGACACTCTCTTCCTCATGACCATCATCCAATCATCATCATCTTCAAGATCTGCATTATAATTTAGTTCTAAATTTCAAAGGGTTCCATACCACTGGTCTTCTCACATCCAAAATAGAATTGAAGCAATTGTGACCACCATTTTGTTTGATGGATCTTTCTGTCATCCACCCATCTCTCCATTTATCCATCCATCCATCCATCCATCCCTCTTCATTCATTCATCCATTCATCTCTCCACTCATTCTTCTTCATCCATCCATCCATCACTCCATCTCTCCATCCACCCATCCATCCCTCTTCATCCATTCATCTATCCATCCATCCCTCTTTATCCATCCATCCACCCACCCACTGATCTCCATTTATCCATCCATCCATCCCTCTTCATTCATTCATCCATTCATCTCTCCACCCATTCTTCTTCATCCATCCATCCATCTCTCCATCTCTCCATCCACCCATCCATCCCTCTTCATCCATTCATCTATCCATCCAAGCCTCTTTATCCAGCCATCCACCCACCCACTGATCCATCCATCCACCCTTTTTCCATTTCTCTATCTATCTCTCTGTCTCTCAGACCTTCTGTTCCTTTCTGCTGCAGGTAGCAAAGGCAGGCTGGCTTCTGAGAGTCTGTGGGGTTACCAAAACAACAAACAAACAGATCAATATAACTCAGTTGAGTGATTGCTCTTAAAATAAGTCAGCAACAATCACAGCTGTTCCACAACTAAGCCTTCCTGTACTCCAGTTTGTCAAAAGAAATAACGTTCATTTGGGTTTCATTCAACTAGATTGAATGTGACTGATCAGTATAAATTATGTATTAAGTCTGTCCAAATATACTTGTTTATTCATGCATTGACCAGAAGCATCTTCTCTTTCTCCACCCAGAAATATATGCTCAAATGTGAAGCCCAGCCACTGAATAATATTATAAATATAACATCCAATCTCCCACAAAATATGCCAATAGTATAAGTAGTAGTAATAATAATAATGATGATGCCACATTATTATTACTGCTATCGTTCGCCTATTGTTTCATTCACCCTACTGTTAGGGGATTTGCACTTAAAACTCATGCTGGTTGACCCAGATTTGTTGAAAAAAATAAACAGCCTTTGCTTTTTGACATATGCATATCAAAGTCATCTCTACAAGTCTGTGTTAAATTATCCTGTTCAAATCAACAGTGATCCCCCCCCCAAAAAAATGTTCATATTGTTTAAAGCAAGATTGGAATACTGGAAAGCAAGACTAGAATACAAAAAACGATTTAATGAAGGGTTTGTGCCATGATTTACAATTCTTTTTTCTTCCAACAAAAAGATTTCCTAATATTTAAACCAATCGTTTTCAGAGCCTGTTAAAGGACAGGGGCAAAATTATGTATCAGAAGCACGAGAATAGCTAAGCTACAAAAAAAGAAAACGTAATTTCGGAAACCTCTCAGAAATATCAGAATATTCAGAAACCTCTCAGGTAAATTGGTTGGTGAGCAGAGTTAAAAGTTGTGACAGATTTAGGAACCCACAGCAAAAGTGCAATGGATAATTTAAAGTGATCAAATAGTACAACATTCATTTGCCCCGAACGTCTGTGTTATGTGTCATCCACATACACATAGATTACAGCAGAGATAAAAATGGCTAAAAGGCAGTAAAATAATTTAATTGCAATGCTTGACAAAGGCACCCTCAGCTGCCAGATATCTTGCAGGCAATTAATCCTATTTTTCCTTTACTTTTAAATTAATGAACGCAGTGATTTACATTCTCGAAATCACAAAAAATTGATTTCTCCTTCGCCCACAACTGTAGAAGACAGCTTGGGTTTTCAGGATACTGATTTCCTTGTAAAGATCAGAGGCAGGAAGTTAAAAATATATTGGATGTACAACAAAAAAAAAGGCGTCCAAATAAAGATATTACATGCACAACCTGTCAAAAATGCAACTCCTATATCTTAGAAGAGAATAGCACGATTTAAATATTTAGAAGTTCACAGATACATACTTTAGGTGTCAATATATCTGTTTTCTCCCACTGTGTGTGTATCAAAACACAAACACACCCAGCACGATACACAGGAAATCCATTCTGAGATGCTGGGCATGCACGAAGAGCCAAATAATTATAAATAACCAAATCATTTTATTATAAAGTAAAGGTAAAGGTTCCTCTTGTGGATATATGCTAGTCGTTCCCGACTCTAGGGGGCGGTGTTCATCTGTGTTTCAAAGCTGAAGAGCCAGCGCTGTCCGAAGACGTCTCTGTGGTCATGTGGCCCAAGGCGCACGGAACATTGTTACCTTCCCATCAAAGTGGTCCCTATTTTTCTACTTGCATTTTTTACTGTCTTTCGAACTGCTAGGTTGGCAGAAGCTGGGACAAGTCATGGGAGCTCACTCCATTACATGGCACTAGGGATTCGAACCACCAAACTGCTGACCTTTCTGATCGACAAGCTCAGTGTCTTAGCCACTAAGCCAGTGTTTTTCAACCTTGGCAACTTGAAGATGTCTGGACTTCAACTCCCAGAATTCCCCAGCCAGCATTCGCATTCGCGAATGCTGGCTGGGGAATTCTGGGAGTTGAAGTCCAGACATCTTCAAGTTGCCAAGGTTGAAAAACACTGCACTAAGCCACCACATCCCAGTTATTCCCTTATAATTAATGTAACATCACTAGGAATTTATGCAGTTGAATACCTGGCCCTGATCTCACCAAAACAGCTTCTTAATAAGAGTTTATAAACTTTACCTGTTGCGGAGATGAATTAATTGGGAATTTTAGGCATTGAAGGAGACCTATGGTAGACAAAATTCAAATTTCTGTAGCACCATTTCTGAAAGTTGTTTGGAAAAGATGATACTGATTTTTGTCTTTGTTGTTAAGGCATTTCGATGTTCTCTTTCATCAGTGGATAAACAAGAGATGGAACTGGGGCAAAAGCTGGCCAACAGAAGAAAAGTTCCACTTAGTCCAGGAGTGACCAACTCTGGCAACTTTAGGACTTGTGGACTTCAGCACCCAGAATTCCTGAGCTAGCATGGAATTCTGGGGGTTGAAGTCCACAGGTCATAAAGTAAGAAGAGGTGATAAACACTCATCCTAGAAGATAGTCTGCAGAGATTCTCCATCCTCCAGGTCATGGTTGTCCCAAAGGTGGTTTTCAGGAGGCACCTGGACTTCCTTGTGGTTTTTTCTTTTGAAGACGTTTTGCTTCTCATCCAAGAAGCTTCTTCAGCTCTGACTGGATGGTGGAGAAGGGAAGGATTCTCTGACCACTATTAAAGCTGAAGAAGCTTCTTAGATGAGAAGCGAAACTTCAAAAGAAAAGAAAAAACAAGAAAGTCCAGTTGCCTCCTGAAAAAGCACCTTTGGTTTGTCATTGTTGCCCATTCCTGACCTAGACAAAGATTAAGGTACATCTACTCCAGGGGCGAAATCCAGCAGGTTCTCACAGGTTCTGGAGAACTGGTAGCGGAAATTTTGAGTAGTTTGGAGAACGGACAAATAAGATCCTGACTAGCCCCAGATCTAAGGTACATCAGGGATGCGGTAGCTCAGTGGCTAAGACCCTGAGCTCGTCGATCAGAAAGGTCGGCAGTTCAGCGGTTCGAATCCCTAGCGCCATGTAACGGAGTGAGCTCCCATTACTTGTCCCAGCTTCTGAAACCTAGCAGTTCGAAAGCACGTAAAAATGCAAGTAATAAAATAGGAACCACCTTTGGTGGGAAGGGAACAGCATTCCATGTGCCTGCGGCATTGAGTCATGCCGGCCACATGACCACGGAGACGTCTTCGGACATTGCTGGCTCTTCAGCTTTGCAATGGAAATGAGTAGCGCCCCCCTAGAGTCAGAAACGACTAGCACAGATGTGCGAGGGGAACATTTACCTTTAGCCATCTGTAGTTGGCCAAGCAATAACTCTCAACATTTTTCACCACTAACCTTAGGAGCCGAGGTGGCGAAGTGGTTAGGGTGCAGTACTGCAGGCCACTTCAGCTGACTGTTATCTGCAGTTCAGCGGTTCTAATCTCACCGGCTCAAGGTTGACTCAGCCTTCCATCCTTCCGAGGTGGGTGAAATGAGGACCCAGACTGTGGGGGCGATATGCTGACTCTGTAAACCGCTTAGAGAGGGCTGAAAGCCCTATGAAGCGGTATATAAGTCTAACTGCTATTGCTATTGCTATTGCTTTTTGCCAGAGGCATCTGGGAGTTGTAGTCCAGGAATTTCTCCCATCCTAAACCTACTAATTGCTCTAAAAACTAATACTTTCTTTTTATGAATATTACGTTTGCTGTTGTTGGAATGAGGGAGCCTTCTCTGGATGGGAATGAAGATATTTTTTCATTGCCTCCAAGCAGAGCAGTGTGAATGAGGGTTGAACACATCTGGAGGGATGCTTGAAATCCGAAAAGCTGGAAAATTAGGAAGGGGGGGGCACATTTGCCTTTAGAAAGGAGGACTATTCTGCAGCTTAATCTCTTTCGATAGAGAAGCAAACTGGGGGCAGGGGGTGTAGAGGTTGAATAAAGGAACAGCTCTAAGGAGATTCCATGATCCCACTGGGACAAGGAGAGGAAATGGGTTCTAAAAGTTTGCAAGGAAATTTTAGCCAGGGAAAATGTTCAACCTGACAAAGCAGACGGTTCTGCGTTCCCTACAGAGAAGCAGGTTGACGTTGTTTATTCCTCTTCGCTGGGAGAAGGTGGGCGGAGAAGGGAGAGTCTCCCCATTTGCAATCTGGATGTAAAAGCCCTTTGATCAGCTTTTCGCCTCCACGCGCAGCTTTCTAGCGCCACCCCTAGAGGATGCGGAGAATTACATCTGTTTCCTTCCCTCCCTCCCTTCCTATTCATCTTGCAAATGTATTGATAGAGTTTAAAAACAATACTCTTTCTTTCTCTCTCTCTCTCTCTCTCTCTCTTTCTTTCTCTATTTCCTTCTTTCTCTCTCACTCCCCTTCTCTGTCTCTGTCTCTCCCTCTCCCTTTCCCTCTCTCTGTACCTCTGTCTGTCTGTCTGTCTGTCTGTCTGTCTGTCTCTCTCTCTCTCTCTCTCTCTCTCTCTCTCTCACACACACACACACACAGACACACACACAGAAAGAGGGAGGGAGGGAGAGAGAGCTATAGGGGTGGGGTCCAATGTATTTATTTCCTCTCCCTCTTGCTTATTTAGGCGATCCAAGCCACGGTTGCTGCCGAAAAAGCGCTGGAGTAGAAGATAATTATCTCCAACTCAAAGTCTGCCCTCCAAACACATCTTGAGTGATTCGGGGAGCGTCGGCACGAAGCAGGTCTGTTTCAAGAGGCCAGTTCACAGCGCTGGGAGCGCCCCTCCCTAATTGAAAGGTTGAACCCTTACTGGCAACTCAGCCAAGTAGATCCGGGACGCCCAACCCGAATTGGAAACGAGCCAGAAAGCTCAAGACGCGTGGGAAGATTTGGTCGTAGGGATGGGCAGCGCGCCTATTTTCTATCCCGCGTTCAGCACTGCTGTGTTTCAGAAGGAAAGTGAGCAGAATTAAGGCCTTTTGAATTCTCACACACACACACACACACACACACACACACACACACACACACACACACACACACACACACGGAGAGAGAGAGAGTGTGTGTGTCATCCGGCTGCTCCGGAGTCACTTCTCTTTCTTTTAAGTCGCTCCCGGAGTTATGAAACGGTGGACCCCTCGAAAAGACTCGGGAAGCTGGCTTCGAAACTCCCCGAGCGTCTTTCCACGGGGGAGGTTTCTCCTAACACCCCCCAGCCGCCGTTCAACTGGTCACCCACGCTCTGGAGTAACGCCCCTGGGAGTCTCAACCTCGGATTTCCGTTGCAACGCTTGTTCCCCCCTCCCCCACAGATCGCAAGCCAGGCCGACGCGGGGCTCTGTCCCTTAGAGACCGAGTCACCTCCAGGTCCTGCCCAGAAGGAAACCCTCTCCCCACCCCGTCTTTAGGGACCACCCGAAGCCTTCTTGGATCAGATCCGGACCAATTTCGGATTTCTGCAGGCGAATAATGAAATGGGGAGGGGTCGTCCACTGGCAAGGGTACTGATTTCATCCTCGAAGGAGGGGGATTTAACTCCCGAGATTGGATATTTTGCAATGGACATCGCGAAAATACCACCCTTCAGAGGTGAAATCCAGCAGGTTCTGACAGGTTCTGGAGAACCGGTAGCAACATTTTTGAGTAGTGCAGAGAACCGGCAAATGCCACCTGTGGCTGGCCCCAGAGTGTGGTGAGAATGGAGATTTTGCAATATCCCTGGTGTGGGGAGGGAATGGAGATTTTGCAGTATCCTTCCCCCGCCACGCCCACCAAGCGACACCAGGCCCACCAAGCCACGCCCACAGAACCGATTGTTAAAAAAAATCGAATTTCACCACTGCCACCCTTGTATATAGAGATAATAAATACTACGCGTGTCTACGTAATCTGTAACTAAACCTGTGCGGTGTGTAGGAATAACAGATCTCTCCTTCCATGAGTTTACACCAACTGTGATCAGGGGTCGATCTTGGGCGGTGCCGCAAAAGGACAGAGCTGCCGGGTTTCGATCAGTTTCAATCTTGTACATTCTGGTCAGTAACGCAACCATCTCTTTTCTTACAATATTGACCGCAAGGCGATGGTGGTTTGTTCAACCCCTGCACTGATCTCCAGACAGAATCTTGTATATGCAACAGACAAGGAGATTTGGTTGGGATTAAGCTTGGATGACATCATCTCAAGACCCTACCACTCTCCATTAGTGATGAAGGGTTTCGTAGTCCAACAGAGTCGGACATGTGGTTTGTGTGTGCGTGCGTGCGTGTGTGCGTGCGTGTGTGTGTATGTGTGTGTTTCGATTGTTTTCAACAATTGCCAATTGTTGAATCGCAATGGGAATTGAAGTCCAGGTGTCCTTGACCCCTCCACCCCCAAGGTAAGCGGCGTCCCTCCTGCCACCCTCCTTGGTGGCACTATGGAATATCCATCGGTGCCCCCGTCACCCAAACTTTTGGGGTAAGCTCTGTTGTCTGGATCTACTTTTGAGATGCAGGAGGAAAATATCAGGAGGATAGAGCTGTCATTCAAACTTCCCGACACCTTTTAGATGGGGAATACCCATCCTTGCCAACTTGAACACCTGTGGACTTCAGCTCCCAGAATTCCCCAAACCAGGCATGCTGCCAACGGAGCAGAAACTTGGCTGGTGGTTGAGGCGCTCCGTGGAGATCCTGGTTTGGGCTGCATATGTCCCTATGGGGTTGGGGTAGGTAACCCTCACTCTCTCCGGGATCTAGAAGGGACCCAAAGCGCCAGAAAAGAGTCGAAGGGGACGCACAGGCACAAACTGGGAAGAGGTGTCTACATCCGCTTCAGTTCTAGGCTCCCCCGCCGAGATCTTTGGGGGCTGCTTAAGTTTGTTGCGGGACCCCCGTTCTAAACCTGGTCTAGCGAGTGGGGAAAACACAGCCAACTGTGATTTATTCCTTTCGCCTCACTGGCATTTTTTTTCCTCACCATTGTGGTTTCCCACAGTCAGATTTGAGCCATCACGTCTGTGGAAGGAAGGAAGGAAGGAAGGAAGGAAGGAAGGAAGGAAGGAAGGAAGGAAGGAAGGAAGGAAGGAAGGAAGGAAGGAAGATAGGGACGGAGGGAGGGAGGAAGGCAACAGAAAGGAAAGAAGGAAGGAAAGAAATAGGAAGGAAGGAAGGAAGGAAGGAGATAGGAAGGAAGGAAGATAGGGACGGAGGGAGGGAGGGAGGCAACAGAAAGGAAAGACGGAAGGAGATAGGAAGGAAGGAAGGAAGGAAGGAAGGAAGGAAGAAAAAAAGATAGGGTGGGTGGAAGGAAGAAAGGAAGGAAAAGGAAGGGAGGGAGGGAGGAAGAAGGGGAAGGGAGAAAGGGAAGAGGAATGGAGGGAGGCAGAAAGAAAGATAGGGCGGACGGGAGGGAGGGAGGGAGGAGGGAAAGAAGATAGAGAGGGAGAGGGGGAGGAATGAGGGAAGGAAGGAAGATAGAGACGGAGGGAGAGAGGGAGGAAGGCAACAGAAAGGAAAAAAAGAAGGAAGGAGATAGGAAGGAAGGAAAGAAAGAAAGAGACAGGAAGTAAAGAAGGAAAGGAAGGAGGGCGGGAGGAAGGGAGGTGAGAGAAAGAGAGGAAGAAAGGTAGAAAACCTAAAAGTTCCAAATATACCCCCTGCCTCTAGCTGCTGAACCAAGGAGACCCTTCTGTTGGAGGCGCATAAATTTGGATTCCGTTCAGGTACAAACCAACTCCATTCCCACGAGGGTTTCTTGGAGGGAAGGAGGGAAGGCGAGAGAAAGGGAAGGAGGGGAGCTTCATCCCCCACCCACCCACCCACCCACCCACCAAGCCCCGCCGGCAAGCAAACGAGAGCCCGTCCGCCTGGGAGCCAGCTTAGCTCTCGGCCCCTCGCCTTGTTTTTCTTTTCTCCCCCCCCCCCCCCCCCGCCCGCGTCTTTAAGCTTGAAATTCCGGGCAAAAAGATTGGGGATTTTCTCCTGACGTCACGCGGCTCCCCAGCTCCGACTCGCCCAACTCGACCAGCCGACGGTTGGGGCAACCGGCCGCTTGACGTTCTCTTCTCCTGCGCCGGGCCAACTGACGGGCTGCCCCCTCCCCAATTTTTTACCAGCAAACTCCTGCCCGTTCTCACCCTCCCAATTCCTTTAGTCCCGTACCGGGGAGACCCGTCTCTCTCTCCCTCCCTCCCTCCCTCCTTCCAGTCTTCTCCATCTCTTATTTCTGCACCTCAGCGATGCTTTCCGGGGAGACCCATCCGGGATGAGGAGGAGGAGGAGAGGGGCAAGGGGGAGCGCGGGGGCCGGCTAGGAAGCCTCCTCCTCGCAGATGCCCGGCGCTCGCCCGCAGTTGTCGCCGATGAGCGGGTGGGGGAGGGGAAACGCAGCAATAATCCGGAGCAGCGAAGTGTAGCGAAGGAGCGTAAATCTCCCCCCTGCCCCCCCCCCATCAAGAGGCGCGGTGGATGGAACGAGAGGGGCGCTGGGTGGACAGGTGGGGCAGGAGGAGAGAAGGGGAGACCCGGGGATTTGGGGAAGGGGAGGAAAGGGGAGAAAAGCGGGGGGTGGAGGTGGGCAACCCTCCTCCCCCTCCTCCATCTCACTCCGGGTCCAAACGCCAGGATTTGGTCACCCGCGCGCGCACACGCGCCTCCACCTCGGCCAGCCGCGATGTCTTTCCCCCAGTTTGGCTATTCCTACAGCGCGTCTTCGCAGGTGAGTCCGGCACTTTGGCGGGGAGGGAAGGAGGGAGGGAGCGATTTGGTGTAGGGAGAACCAGACCCCTCCTTGGGTTAGAGGGTCAAGAACCCAAGGTCAGCTTTTATCTTTTTTTTGGGGGGGGGAGGCTTTATTTTTTTTAAAGGTCCATATTTGGCTTTTTTCATTTAGCTACTCCGAGCGACTGGGCAGTCTTTTAATCTCTCCCCCTTCCTTCCTTCCTTCCTTCCTTCCTTCCTCTCAACCCATAACTCCTTCCTTCCTTCCCCATAACTTAACCCTTCCTTCCCCATAACTTAACCCTTCCTTCCTTCCTTCTTTCCTTCCTTTCTTCCCCATAACTTAACCTTTCCTCCCTTCCATCCTTCTTTCCTCCCTCCCTTCCTCCCTCCTTTCTTCCTCTCACCCCATAACTCCTTCCTTCCTTCTCCATAACTTAACTCTTCCTTCTTTCCTTCCTTCTTGCCTTTCTGTCACCCCATAACTCCTTTCTTCCTTCCTTCCTTCCTCTCAACCCATAACCCCTTCCTTCCTTCCTTCCCCATAACTTAACCGTTCCTTCTTTCCTTCCTTCCTTCTTCCTTCCTTCTTTCCTTTCTGTCACCCCATAACTCCTTCCTTCCTTCTCCTTCCTTCCTTTTACCCTATAACTCCTTACTTCCTTCTTTCCTTTCCTCCCTTCCTCCCTTCCCTTCACTTCATAACTCCTTCCTTCTTTCCTTCCTTCCTTCCTTCCTTCCTTCCTTCCTTCCTTCCTTCCTTCCTTCCTTCCTTCCTTCCTTCCCATTTATCATGGATCGGAGATCGAGGTGGGGGTGGAGGAAGTGAGTCTCCGAACCCCAATGTCTTTTTATCTTGCGCCACGAGACCCCCTTCCTCAGACCCTGCCCCCCCCTTTTTTCATTTCTCCTGCTCCATTTCCATTGCTTTCAATAGGCCTGAGCTCAACAGTCCTGCCCCCTTCCCTTCTTCCCCGTTTCGCTTATTCCCTGTCCCTCTGGAAGGGGAAGCCGGCCTGCCCCACAAGGGGTTCTCATGAAAAGGATAGGCTGTCGCCCCTCTAAACTCCGTTATTATCCGGGGACCGAAAGCCACCTGTGCCAAAACAGGTAAGGATCGGCCACTTTCTCCCCTTCATTGATCTGGAAAGTGGAAGTTTGGCCACTGAATCCAGGGCGTCGGAGGGCGAAAACCTTTCGAAGGGACGAATTTTTTTAAAATTGGCCGATTTCGCTGGAAAGATGCGCGCAGTTTGTGACTTGTAGGGACGGGATTCCCGGCTCGCCCCGGAGTCACTCCCGATTTGAACCCGGAGTCCGTCGGGGATCAGACGGGATCTCTCGCCAATCTAGATTAACAGGACATTTCCCGGGACTTCCCCGGGATAACTGGCCGGAATCCGGGAGCCTGGTGGATTTCTTAGGAGCGCGAGATTCCCAAAGAATAGAATAACGCAAAGAGGCAAATATCGCTAAACCTCTTTAAATCACCCCGAACCCCGTTTCTCCGCCCCCCTAATTCCTCCCCCGGATTATTTAGACACCCGAATCTACAATTTTTCCTCCTTTCTTTTCTTTTATTTCTTTGTTTTCTCTCTCTCTCTCTCTCTCTCTCTCTCTCTCTCTCTCTCTCTCTCTCTCTCTCTCTCTCTCTCTCTCTCTCTCTCTCTCTCTCTCTCTCTCTCTCTCTCTCCCCTCCCTCCCTCCCTCCCTCCTCCTCTCTCTCTTTCTTTCCTTCCTTCTTGGTTGATGCTGGTCTCCCCCCGCTTTTTCCCCCCTTTCTACACCCGGGCCATCTTTCTATGAAGCAATCTTCCTCTCTCCATCCAGCCTACTCTGCCTGGTCCCAGAGCTTCCTCCGCGGAGTAAACCTGCCTATTCCCCCTCCTCCCGAGTGTGGCATGGTAATTTGCGGAGGGGGTGGGAGGGAGGGGTGGCGGCGTCTTTGAAGTTTCTCCCTTCGGCTGGGCAAGGCGGCGAGTCCGCCCGCGCGCTCGGAGTGCTGAGTAATTCGGGGCAGCGGGAATTCTTGGAATGAGGAGTTGGTTGGTCGGTCGGTTGACTTCGGATTTACCCGTTTTTTTTCCCCTCCCACCGTCTTTTGCTATTTTTGTTCCCACGCCCTTCATACGCTCTTTGGGCCAACTGGGTCTCTGTGAGTTGATTCGGAAGGGCTCTCCAGTTGGTCGGGTTTGTGTGGGGGGTGGGGAGGGTGCAGGGAGGGGGGGGGTTAGGGTGATATCAGAGGTCCCAGCATCAGAGTCTTTATGATTAATCCCAAATTTACTTACTCCTTTCCTTTCTTTCTTTCTCCCTCCCTCTCTCTCTCCCTTCCTCTCTTCTTCTCCCTGCATTCCTTCGCTCTTGCTTTCTCTTTCCTTCTTTTTTCTTTTCTCTCTCTTTCCTTCCTCCCTCTTTCTTTCTTTCTTTCTTTCTCTCTTTCTCCCTTCCTTCCTTCTTCCCTCCTGCCCTTCTCTCTTGCTTTCTCTCTTTCCTTCTTTTTTGTTTTCTATCTCTCCTTACTTACTTCCTCTTCCTTTCTTTCTCTTTCCCCCTTCCTTCCTTCTTCCCTCCCTGCCTCCACTCTTGCTTTCTCTCTTTCCTTCTTTTTTGTTTTCTATCTCTCCTTACTTCCTTCCTCTTTCTTTCTTTCTTTTTCTCTTTCTCCTTCCCTGCCTTCACTCTTGCTTTCTCTCTCCTTCCTTCTTTTTTGTTTTCTCCCTTCCTTCCTTCCTTCCTTCCTTCCTTCCTTCCTTCCTTCCTTCCTCTATCAATCTATCAATCCATCCAATCCATCCAATCCATCCAATCCATCCATCCATCTATCTTTCCCTTTCTTTCTCTGTCTCTCTTCCTTTCTTTTCTCCTTCCTCTCTTTCTCATGCAGATTTTCGTCTCGGCCACGTCCAGCGCCACTTGCTGTACCTCGGGCTCCCGAGCTGCCTCCGACGTCTCCTCGGGGTCTTCCCAGACGGCGACCCTCGGCTGCTCCTCTTACGAGAATCGTCTGCTGGCCGGATCCAGAACGGAGCTCAACGCGCTCTGGGGATCTACGGCTCGCCCTACGCAGCCGCTGGGGCCAACCCGGGTTACGCCAACTACCTGCCTTACAACGCCGCCGACCCCTCCGGATTCTACACCGCGCTGGTGAGGGACCTTCCCCGCTGCCAAACAATTGCTAGAAGAAAGAAAGGCGCTAGTCCCTGTTGACTGGGGAGGCGTCTAGTCATAGGCCAGATATTATTTATGGGGAAATCAGACTCCGGAGGGTGGCTAGTAAGAGAACAAGTTTCAATGAAATCCGGAGGACTTCCTACAGAAGGAGGCTGTTCTTTGGTAGCTATTAATTCAGAAATCACGTTCACTTCTCCCAACCCCGTTTGGTAGGAGGGCGGGGGGCGTCTAAGGTGGATTTGCCCTTGGGGGAGGGAGAGGGATGGAGGCTCTGAATCCCGGGAAAACCTTCTGGCAAATAAATAGGGATCAGATCCATTTACTCAGAGGGTGCTTCAGTCTCATCCCACCTTGGTCTTCAGGGGAATACATTGAACGTTGTTGGTTTGAGCTCACCAACAGGAGCTGCTAATATTCAAAGACGTTTCAAATCTATTGAATCCTGGAGTCCTGTAGAAGAAAGAAGACGAAGAATGGAAGATGATATTACAGATGTCTAAGGAAGTTAGGGTGACTTATCAGTTTTATTAATAGCTTAGGATTGTAAATTGACTTGGAGGCAGGGCCTATCCTTCTCCTTTTTTCTTTTTCTCCTCTCTTCTCCTCCTCCTCCTCCTCCTCCTCCTCTTCTTCTCCTCCTCTCCTTCTCCTTCTCCTTCTCTTTCTTTTTCTCCTCCTCCTCCTTCTCCTCCTCCTCCCCTCCTCCTCCTCTTCTCCTCCTTCTTCTTCTCTTTCTTTTTCTCCTCCTCCTCCTCCTCCTCCTCCTCCTCCTCCTCCTCCTCCACTACCATCACCACCACCTCCTCCTCCTCCTCCTCCTCCTCCTCCTCCTCCTCTTCCTCTTCCTCTTCCTCTTCTTCTTCTTCTTCTTCTTCTTCCCCTTCTCCTTCTCCTTCTCCTTCTCCTTCTCCTTCTCCTTCTCCTTCTCCTTCTCCTTCTCCTTCTCCTTCTCCTTCTCCTTCTCCTTCTCCTTCTTCTTCTTCCTCACTGATGTCTGACTCTGAAGGCAGCTGATAACTGTCGGGCAGCCCTGGCTCCGACACAGAGCCCTCATCAGAGCCTTCCCCCCCCCCCCCGACTCCAGGACTGGACCATCTTCCTCCCCAAACTACTCACTGTCCGAATCTGCTGCCAGCTCCGCTGGCCGCTGATGGGCCACAACACCTGCTCACTACATGGGAAATATGGGGACAGGGGTACAAAGAGGTGGGTGCACATTCTTGGCCTTTTACCTGGTTTTCCCTCCTCCTAGAATTCTCAGTATGACTTGAAGGACAGCTCACCGGCTTTACATGCTGGCATTGCTCAACCCACAGCCACCGCCTACTATTCTTATGACCATTCCTTTGGGCAGTATGACAGGTAAGAGATTCTGCATTCAGATCTGGCACCGTAACACTGTTCCTGTCCCACTTGACTATGCTTTGGGTCCGTGCTTGCTTTCTTGCAGACGTTTCACTACCCAATTAGGTTACATCATCAGGGCTAGAAGGAGGGAGGTTTGCGGAGAGGAGAGGAGGTGGTGGAGGAGGAAGAGGAGGAAGGAAGGAGGAAGGAGGAGGAGGAGAAGGAGAAGGAGAAGGAGAAGGAGAAGGAGAAGGAGAAGGAGAAGGAGAAGGAGAAGGAGAAGGAGAAGGAGAAGGAGAAGGAGAAGACAATGATTAGGTGGTCCTTGATGTTCTCTGAACTTGGTTGCTTTCTTGCAGACGTTTCACTACCCAATTAGGTTACATCATCAGGGCTAGAAGGGAGGGAGGTTTGGCAGAGAGGAAGAGGAGGAAAGAGAAGGAGGAGGAAGAGAAGGAGGGAGAAGGAGGAGAAGGAGAAAGAGAAGACAACAACTAGGGTGGTCCTTGATGTTCTCTGAACTTGGTTGTTTTCTTGCAGATGTTTCACTACCCAATTAGGTTACATCATCAGGGCTAGAAGGGAGGGAGGTTGAGGAGAGGAAGAGGAGGTGGTGGAGGAGGAAGAGGAGGAAGGAAGGAAGGAGGAGGAGGAGGAGGAGGAGAAAGAGAAGGAGAAGACGACAACTAGGTGGTCCTTGATGTTCTCTGAACTTGGGTCTTTCTTGCAGATATTTCATTACCCAACTAGAGAACATCATCAGTGGTAGAGTTTATACACATAGCTTGTCCTGTCAATGTTGGTGGGATGGTCTCTTGATTAGGCTGTTAGGCAACTAATACATAAACAGGGAGCAAACCCCTCTCCCTTGTAAGAGTTGTGTTTCTTGGAACAACTTCCTCGTTTCTACGGATAGCCTGTGAAGCTTCGTGGCTTTGGCCTTGGAATAAGTCATCTTACTTCATTTTCACCTGCCTCTTAGGTATGGAACAGTGGACTTCAGCAACTCCTCCAGACGCAAGAATGCTACCAGAGAAACCACCAGTACCCTCAAGGCGTGTTATACGAACACCGGAAAAACCCTTACCCAACCAAGGGAGAGAAGATCATGCTGGCCATCATCACCAAAATGACCCTCACCCAGGTCTCCACTTGGTTCGCCAATGCCCGCCGGCGACTCAAGAAGGAGAACAAGATGA